>NW_023260178.1:0-37134 GCF_009762535.1 Notolabrus celidotus | reverse complement strand
AGAGAGGGAAAGACAGGATCCCAGTGTGTCAGTCTAAGCCTATAGCAGCAGAACTAAGACCTGGTTCAAGCCTGATCAAGGACAAACTTCCTTTAACAGGCAGAAACCTCCACCTCTTCTTCCTTACTTGCTTACTTCTCATCTCCTTCTTTATCTCCTTCCATGCTCCCTATTCCCTTTTTTTAACCCTCACATCCTCACTTACTCCTCTTCTTTCTTACGTCCTCTCCTTGTTCTTCCTATAACCTTTTACCTATCCTTTTTCTGCCCCACCCCTCCGGGTGGATCCTGATTAGCTGATAGCTGGACACGCCCACTTCCTGTGGTGTATAAAAATCAGTGATTCAGCTTCTCTGTAAATCAGTCAGCCTCCCCTCAGGAAGTCACTGCATTAAACACAGACATGACTCTGTAGTGGAAGTCACTGCATTAAACACAGACATGACTCTGTAGTGGAAGTCACTGCAATAAAAACAGACATGACTCTGTAGTCGAAGTCACTGCATTAAACACAGACATGACTCTGTAGTGGAAGTTACTGCATTAAACACAGACATGACTCTGTAGTGTAAGTCACTGCATTAAACACAGACATGACTCTGTAGTGGAAGTCACTGCATTAAACACAGACATGACTCTGTAGTGGAAGTCACTGCATTAAACACAGACATGACTCTGTAGTGGAAGTCACTGCATTAAACACAGACACTTTAATGCCAGTGAGCCAAATATTTTGCTCACTGGCATTAAAAGTAAGATATGCAAGTCTATCTACATGTTTTTCTGCATTAAGTTGATTTAAAAAAGCTGAAATAGTCCTTTATTTCTGTAACCTTTCCTTCCATTTACATGCAGGAGCTGCCAGGTGACAAATAAAGCACTGGTGCATGTTTTTCGTGTGATATTTTAAAGGTTTATTTCAGTTTTTGGGACTAACAGGCAGGGGCGTGTCCAGAACTTTTTGACCGGGGTGGCCAGTACTTTTACAAATAAATACCATTTACCCTTTCTGTCTAAAGTATTAATCAGTTGTTATATTCCTTTTGACTTAACTTACTGTCAGCCTTTTAACTCATCCCAAATTATAATTGTTAACAGAAACCCAGCCTCTGACAAGGCAAACAGCCAATCATAGTTTAGGATTTTGGGGTGGCCAATTGGTTTCCAAGGGGTGCCAGTGCCACCCTTGGCCACCCTTCTGGCCACGCCACTGCCAACAGGCTTGCAGCGAGGGAGCCCAACGCATGAAGTCTTGAGGATACAGACGATGGACTCACACGTTGATGTTTTGTTGAAAGTAAGAATATTCTGCTCCCCTTAACTTTCTTTTTAAACTGAGAATAAGTTGATTTATTTCACGGGCTGCCAAAGTAAGTATTTGGCCGTGCACATAATGAAGTGTGAAGCGTTGGTGCAGAGGAAACTCTCGGAAGCCAAATTACTGTGCAAGCTTGCAAAAAAAAAGACCACATGAACACATTCCTCTGGCAAACTTTAACGGATTAAGGTATTGTGATTGAAAAACGGCCGGAGAAGTTGTTGAGCTCTGCAATATTTTGCAGAATGCGGGAGTGAAAGACTTGTTGTGTGCACGGTTGAGGCTTCACGTCTGCATCCTAAGTCTCCCTCCTTGATCATCGCTCACTGCCTCGGAGATATTTCTGCAGGAAGAGGAAGTGACAACGACGTCAAAGGCCTTGAAGCGGAGTGACACCTTCAGAACCCCCTCCCCCCTCAAAAACAGTCAAAAAAACCCCGACCAGATCTCCCCACCTGAATCCACAGAGGGTTTGCGTTGCTGGATCGTTAGCCAGGGGTATTAGGCGTGTTGCCTTGGCCTTGCATCATCGCCTCCCGTCTTAAAGTTTTGACGCTCCGTCTTTCCTCTCTTTTCCCGTCTCTCTTTTTCTCTCCCCGGCATGTAGATTATTCACATCAGCCTCCCCTTTGGAGGAAAACAAAAAAGGGGGGAGACGGTGGGAGACGAAGGAAACGAGCATCAGAGCCTTTGTCTCTTCCAGTTCAAGGTGACCCTGGAGGAGATGCAATCATACATGACGCCGTCGCAGAGCTCCTTGACCGAGGAGGATGCAAACACAAAGGATTATGGGGGAATTACCTGGGAGCATGAGAAGAAAATAACTTCTTTCTGGCTTGTAGGACATGAAAAACAACATAATTGACTCTAAGATGAAGAGGAGCAGGCGGCTCAGAGCAGGAACTAAAGTCACGGGAAAGTCGACGTTTCATGTGTTCATACACGGATGTGTCACATTTACATACGGCGAGTCCAACGTCGCTCACTCGGGGATACTTTTCCAATTAGAGGTTGGATTTTTCACAATTACATGTGAATATTTATTCCTCTAAAGGACCAAACACCGAACACAAAGGACCTGAGTTTGGAACGATTGAAAGAGGACAAGGGAAGAAGAGTAAAAACCTCGGGCTGTACGCTCCACCTCCCCCTACTCCCTTTCTTTATGAGCGAAGAGAGGAGAGAAAGCAAAGGGAACAGATAGAAGAGCATGTAGAGAGAGGAAATCAGGGAAGGCAGGGCCACAACAAGAAACCTGTTTGGCGTCAGGCTGCACGCTCTACCTCCCCCGACTCCCATGTTTGATGAGTGAAGAGAGGAGAAGAGAAAAAGAGAATAGATAGAAGAGCATGTAGAAAGATGTTTAAAGGAAGACAGGGAAGGCAGAGCCAGAAAGAAAAGCCTGTTTGGCGTCAGACTGCACGCTCTACCTCCCAGTATTCTCTCACTTTTGAAAGGGCAAAGAAGAGAGAGTAAAAGGATTGAAGAGTCTGCACAGAGATGTCAAAAAGAGGACGAGGGAGGCAGAACACAACGTCTATTTCGGCAAGAAGTCAACCTCGCAAGATCAGGCTGTATGCTCCACCTCCCCCTACTCCCCTGTTTGCTGAGTGAAGAGAGGAGAAGAGAAAAAGAGAATAGATAGAAGAGCATGTAGAGAAACCTGTTTGGGGTCAGACTGCACGCTCTACCTTCCTTTATTCTCTCATTTTCAAAAGAGCAAAGAAGAGAGAGAGAAAAGATAGAAGAGCACGTAGAAAGATGTTGAAAGGAAGACAGGGAAGGCAGAGTCAGAACAAGAAGCCCGTTTGGGGTCAGACTCTACGCTCTACCTCCCAGTATTCTCTCATATTCAAAAGAGTAATGAGACCAAAGAGTCTGCAAAGGTAAGTCAAAAAGAGGACGAGGAAGGCAGAACACAACGTCTATTTCGGCAAGAAGCCAACTTCGCCAGATCAGGCTGTACGCTCTACCTCCCCCTACTCCCCTTTTTTAAAAAGTGAACAGAGAACAAAGGGAAGAGCATGCAGAGAGACATTTAAAGGAAGGCAGAGCCAGAACAAGAAGCCAAGAGTCATGAGGTAGGTGAAAAAGAGGACGAGGAAGGCAGAGCAAAAGCTTATTGGGCTAGAGGTTGACCCGCCATGTTTAGCTGTACGCTCTACCTCCCCAATTTTACGAGGGAAGAGAGGAGAGAAGAGAGAGGATGTAGAGAGATGTTTGGAATAAGACAAGGAACAAAAAGTCAGAACAAGAAGCCTCATCAGGCTCCGACTGTACGCTCTACCTCCCAGTTTTCTCAAGAGCAAAGAAGAGAGAGTAATCAGAGTGAAGATTCTCCTCATGAGATGTTAGAAAGAGGATGAGGAAGGCAGAACACAACATCTTTTTCAGTAAGAAGTCAACCTCGCCAGATCAGGCGAAGAGAAGAGAGAAAGCAAAGGGAACAGATAGAGGAGCATATACTGATGTTTAAAGGAAGACAGAGCCAGAACAAGAAGCCTGATTGTGGTTAGACTGCACGCTCTACCTTCCAATATTCTCTCATTTTCAAATGAGCAAAGAAGAGAGAGTAATCAGATTAAAGAGTCTACACAGAGATGTTAAGAAGAGGATGAGGAAAGCCGAGAAGAATGCTTGTTTGGTCGAGAGTTTGACCCGCCGTGTTTGGCTGTACGCTCTACCTCCCTAATTCCACGAGGGAAGAGAGGAGAGAAGAGAAAGGGAACAGAGAGGATGTAGAGAGATGTTTGGAATAAGACAAGGAACACAAAGCCAGAACAAGAAGCCTGATCCGGCTCAGACTGTACGCTCTACCTCCCAGTTTTCTCAAGAGCAAAGAAGAGAGAGTAAACAGATTAAAGAGTCCACACAGAGATGTTAGAGAGAGGACGAGGAAGGCAGAACACAACGTCTATTTCGGCAAGAAGTCAACCTCGCCAGATCAGGCTGTACGCTCCACCTCCCCCTTCTCCCCTGTTTGAGTGAAGAGAGGAGAGAAGAAAGAGAAGTGGCAGAAGAACATGTTGAGAAGCCTGTTTGGGGTCAGACCGCACGCTCTACCTCCCAGTCTTCTCTCATTTTCAAAAGAGCAAAGAAGAGAGAGAGAAAAGATAGAAGACTCTGCATATGAGAAGAATGCTTGTTTGGTTGAGAGGTTGACCTGCCATGTTTGGCTGTACGCTCTACCTCCCTAATTCCACGAGGGAAGAGAGGAGAGAAGACAAAGGGAACAGAGAGGATGTAGAGAGATGTTTGGAATAAGACAAGGAACACAAAGCCAGAACAAGAAGCCTGATCAGGCTCAGACTGTACGCTCTACCTCCCCCCTACTCCCCCAATTTCAAGCATTTTATCTCAGTGTGAATCTGCAGAACTCGACCCAACATCTAATTTACCAAATCAGTGAATCCACTGCCGTACAAGACCCTGAACCGATGCAACGAGAAGAGAGTTGAAAGCATCGAAAGTGGTGCAGGGTGTCTTTCTCTTGTTGGACTCGTCCCTCAGCTGATGTTCCCTCTCTCTTCCTGCTCTCTTTGTGCTCAGAGACGTCTCACAGCTGTGCTCCGGTGTCCTTTGTGTTGTGACCATAACCATCCGTGACCAGAGCAGACACAGCCGCCTTGTTTTCAGTCCAGGCTGACCTTCCTGATACAGCTGAGCACACACACACACACACACACACACACACACACACTGCAGTGTATCTGTGCTCTTACGTACAGCGTCACGGTGATTCTGATACTCCAACATTTATTGAAGTGGGAGAAAAAAAGCGACGCCGCTCTTCTGTGGAGCTTTCGGGTTCAGGGTGAGATAAAGGTTTCCTTTGATTCGCCGGCTGTCGTGACTCTGTGGCTGCAGCGCCGCTTCGGGTCGGGCGTCCGCGGGGAAAAGCTCCGACTTCTCTTTAATATCATTTCTAAAGAAATCACTCGCAGGCTCCCGCGGCGTCGCGTAGCACCAGAGGTTCAATCCGTTTCAACCTTTTTAAATGAAGAGTGTCGCTCCTGGAGAGTGTTTTCCAGCAGTCGCTCGGTATCTACCGTGACCCGGGCTGCCCTCCGCGCTGCCTGACAGCCTCAGGTGGATCATGACATCACTTTGATTGACGGGTGACCAACATAAGAGACGTCCGGGCGGATTCATACCTGCAGCCTATAGTCACTCTGTGTCAGTCAGCTGCTGAAGCGTCAGAGCAGGTTTCAGAGACGCTGCAGAGACACGACAGCGTCTGTTACATGGTGTGCTGTCACTCTGAAGCTTCTACAAGGTACGGTTTGTCGTCTGATTTCATTACAGATCAATCAGGCTGTTTGAATTCACAGGTTTCACATGACGTCACTAAGCAGTCGGGCGCCATCTTTAGAACCGATCTGGGACCGAACGTCAATCCGTGCCTTCCCAGTATGACGGAGTATTAGTGCCACGTAATAGGCTTTTGAGATAAAAGTCGTATTCGCCAAGACTCTTCCCAAACAGAGGAGTTCTACACCGTACTCTATGTTCAATTATCAACAAAGACCCAACATCAAGACCGGATCAGATCCAGTCCCATCTTCCAGACAGGACTCAGTCTGATCTCATCTTAATCCACCATGAGCAGAGCACTTTGCAGCATTTAGCAAGTTACAGTGGCAAGGACAAACTTCCTTTAACAGGCAGAAACCTCCAGCAGGACCAGACTCATGTTAGACACACATCTGCTGAGACCGTGTTGGAGAGAGGGATAGAGGGAGATGAAGAGAGAGAGAGAGATGATAGTGGGGAGACGGATAGTAGTAGTTGTAGCAGCTGGAGTCTGGACCACGTCCACAGCAGCAGAGATCCAGAGGAACCTACGAGACAAGGGAGCTCAGGGACTCCAGAAAGGTCTAAGAAAAGAGAGAAGAGAGGGAGACCAGAAGAAAGAAAAGAGGAGAAGAAAGGGTGAAGGAAGGAAAGGACGGGGTGAGAAAAGGAGATATTAAAGGATGAAGAAACATGGAAAGAACAAAGAGAAGAAAGAAAGAAGGAAGGAATAAAAGAAAGAAAGGAATGAAAGGAAAATGGAATGAAAGAAAGAAAGAAGAAAGAATGAATAAAAGAAAGAAAAGAGAGAAGGGAAGAAAGAAATGACAGCAGGAAAGAAGGAATAAAAGAAGGAAGGAATGAAAAAAGAAAGAAAGAAGAAATGAGAGTAGGGAAGAAAGAGAGAAAAAATTGAAGAAAGAAAGAATAGAGGAATGAAAGAAAGGACAGCAGGAAAGAAGGAATACAAGGAAAAGGGAATGAAAGAAAGAACAGAAAAGAAAGGATGAATAACAGACCCCAAAAAAGGAATCTACAGCAGAGATCCAGAGGAACCTACGAGACAAGGGAGCTCAGGGACTCCAGAAAGGTCTATGGTTAGTAACTTTAATGGGACAGGAAGAGTTAAAGTGAGAGACAGGCAGAGAGAGGAGAGAGAGGGAAAGACAGGATCCCAGTGTGTCAGTCTAAGCCTATAGCAGCAGAACTAAGACCTGGTCCAAGCCTGATCCAGCTCTAACTATAAGCTTTATCAAAAAGGAAAGTTTGAAGCCTACTCTTAAAAGTAGAGAGGGTGTCTGCCTCCCGGACCCTGACTGGTAGATGATTCCAAAGGAGAGGGGCCTGATAGCTGAAGGCTCTACCTCCCATACTACTTTTAGAGACTTTAGGTACGATGAGCAGGCCTGCATGTTGGAGCGTAGTGATCTTTAAAACTCTTCTTTTTAAAACCTCAGAGTGTGAGACAGGAAACACGTCCAAATATGGCCTGAAAGAGTTAAAAAGAGGAAGTCATAAGTGAAGAGCTGACACAGAGCGCGCTCAGAGAAATGTAATATTCCAGCAGCTATTGGAGTTCCTATAAAACATATGAACTTTCTGTTTGTCTTAACTCTCGGTCCATACCGCCGGCAAACAAGGCAACAGTCTTCAAACACAGGACTTATGATCTCCCCTCTGAGAAATTTACAGGAGGCTGACATTACATCCAGCGCTGATGCAGGATTTGAAAGACGCTGCGAGGATCGATGCAAAGTTAGCCACGGCTTTATTGTGCACAACAATAACTGCTTTATTGTTCAGAGTTTTAATAAAGATAAAAAGTGACTCAGCCTCTCGTCGGGGGTTGTGCGTCCCTCGTGTGAGCCGTGAGATCACATCAGTTCTTGTGTGTGTGTGTGTGTGTGTGTGTTGCTTCTCAAAGTTTGTTCAAGTCTTGCTGGAAGCACAGAATGTGTAGAAATAATGCAAACAGGAGTCGATGAGATTTTCCTGTTTTCCAAAGGACAGCTGTTAACGAAGGTTTCCTGCAGATATGGATGCAGGTTTATTTGCTTCTCATCACTTATATTCAATAAATATGTTGAAAGAACTTTCCTGAAATCCGTGTTTGTCCTCTAAATCTCATGTTTCTAAAGAAGTGAGCGGTTTGTGGTGACGTTGTAACAAACCGAATACACAAAAGAGTGATTTTTCTCTCCTCAAAGAACGTCTGAAAAAGTGGGCGGTCTCGACATTTGAATGAAAGTGTCCGTTCTCAACAGTAGAGGGCGCCACTTCTCTGTAAAGTGAGGGACCGAGGCCGAGTTGTTACTCACAACAACAGCAGGAGGAAGATGAAAGATGGAGAAACACAGTGATCGTCCAAGACAAAGACTCCCAAAGGTAGGTGGAGTTATTCACCAAAAGTAGGTGGAGTTACTACACTGGTTTTAACATACAGGTTATGAATGCAGCTGACACTAAGCTGAAATATGGAGTTGCAGAGTGTGATGTTTGACCATGATGAGCGTCTGATAAGAACTACCGGTCAGTGGGACTCAAAGCGTTTACTCTAAGAGACTCTCAGATTGAAGGTCATCATAGTTCAGGGCGATTCAATTACATGCAGGCCGGGAACTTTAAATAAATTTACCTGAATCAGGTAAAATGGAAACTTCTGTTTTTTTCTGATTCAGATTCATACTCTTGTCATACAAGAGTAAAATAATTAATTAATTAATTAATTCAAATTAATCAAATAAATCACATTAAATGAAATAAATAATTAAAATTCCACATTTTAATTATTTGAAACAAATACATTAAAATAAATACATTAATTACATTTAAATAAATACATAAAAATAACTGCATTGATTTTATTAAAATAAATACATTAAAATGAATACGTTGAAATAAATGATTTAAAATAAATACATTAAAATTAATGAAATAAACTAATTAAAATGAATATATTCAATTAATTAAATCAAAATTAAGAAATAAATTCACATTTGGAGACTTACGGTCACCATTGAAGTGCATGAGCATTATTAACCCAGCTATCAATGCTATCATTGCAAATAAATCTCAGTAAATAAAATAAAGAAATTAAAATGAATACATTAAATTATTTGAAATAAATAAATAACATTTAATACATTAAATTAATTAATATAAATAAATTTGAATAAATACATTAAGTTTATGAAATACAAATTAAGAATCATTGCAAATAAATCACAGTAAATTAAATAAATACATTAAAATAAATACATTAAATTACTTGAAATAAATACATTAAATAAATACATTACATTAATTAAATTATCATTAAGAAACAAATTCACAAATGGACACTTTTGGTCACCATTGCTGTGCATGAGCATTATTAACCCAGCTATCAGTGCAAATAAATCACAGTAAATAAAATAAATAAATTAAATTGTCTGAAATAAATAAATACATTAAATAAATTTAAATAAATAAATTAAATTATTTGAAATAAATACATTAAATAAATACATCAAATAAATACATTAAAAATGTTTAAATAAATACATTTAAATAAATACAGTACATTATTAAATTCACATTTGGACACTTTTGGTTACCATTGCTGTGCATGAGCATTATCAAACCAGCTATCAATGCAAAGACTCACTTTATCCACAACAGCCACCACACTTCCTTGAGTTTGGTGTCTCCATGATCCATGACACAAAGAGGAAAGCTGCTGTGGCTCTTTGTCTGGATGGGGAAGTAAATATTAAAAATATAGCAACAATTGAAAATATTCAGTCCTTTCCTTCAAGGCAGCAGAAAGAAATGGTTGTATTCTGTTGGGAAAGCTGATCCCAGAAAGTCTGTGATATATTTGCAACAGCACACTTGTTGCAGAGCTGGCTCTTTGGTTTTGCATTTGGAGGTCGCAGTAAGACGAATAAATACTCTGCAGTGACCGCACATGTCCAACTCTCAAAGAAGATAGGAATGAAGTAAGATGGCTCACTTGCAAGATACTTCGGTGCATGTTGAATGCACGGTCAGATTTGTCCTGCCAAGTGGACAGCGGTTAAATATGGTGTTGTTTTACCACCTGAGAAGGATGGATGTAAAACTGATAAACTCCAGGTGATCTGCAGCACATTAAGAGGTTTCACTTTGTACTTTCATTGACTCTTTCTTTGGTGATAAAACGAGCGATCTGATTCTGGTTTTATCAGATCTGTGAAGTGCTGTTTGTTTCCACCGCTCGCCCTCATGCCTTCAAATTACAGCGCTATGACTTATTAACAGGAAGCAGCTCACACAAAGCACCTTTAATATTTCACCAGACATTTTGCAGAGATGAAAGCCGGCGTTGGTCAGAGACTTGTTTTGGCTGGAGGGAAATGTGTTCTTTTGCTTCACCCTACCTGTCTGAGGTGAACCGCTGTCCTCCCCGTGGCATCGGCTCACCGAGGAGGAACTTCTGAATGAACACAAAGAGAGCAAACAAACAAAGCTGGGAGTGACCCCAGGCAGGGGGGGGGGGCGGATCACAGACAACACAACCCGACCGACCGACGCAAACAACAGCAGCTCGCTCTTTTACAAAGAGATCTCCACAACTTCTTCAAACACAGCTGATGAAAAATGGATGTTAAACTGTTGTTTTCAAGCGCTGCAGAACCTCCAAGAGAGCACGGAGGTGTTTGATGTTAATTCTGCTGTTAGTCTTTGAAAGCTCAGGCGAGTTCTTCGAGAAGAGCCACACAGTTGTTTTTAAAACCACTTTGAACAGCGAGATGGTTCGGGGCAATATGGCCGCAGGAAATGTTGCAGGGGCGGAGCTTACGGGGGGGGACTGGGAGTGCGGCACTCCCCTGGTCCGGGATGGTGGAGGGCCTGGGGAGCTGGGGGGAGGCGGGCCCAGTTGGTGGATGCAGTGAGCTCCATTCTCACGGTCTCAGCGTACCATCCCGGATGTGTGTGTGTGTGTTTATAAAGGTTGCCCCAGTCAGGATGAGTCCTGGTTGGTAAATCCAAACTACATGACTGACCCGAGTCGTGTAGTTGAGTGTAAAATATTGAATCGTTGTGCTGCATGACTGGCTTCACTTTCACTCTCACTTTTAACTTTACAACGTGCAGATTTACACGTGGATCGCAGATATTGTCTCCCAGTGCATTCTGGGTAAAATAGTCATCATCAGTCACTTTATTCAGATCCCCATTAGCTGCCACTAATGCAGCAGCTACTCTTCCTGGGGTCCACATAAAACAAACATAACATACAAAATATACATGAAATACAAAACTGAAAATGCAACAAACATGAACATAACAAAGAAAAACTGTGAATGCTGTATAGAAATAAAATACAAGAACAGAAAAATGCAACAACTGAATATACTACAAATGTAAGATACAGGCGGCCGAGAATGAGGTGAACCTATTGCAGTGGCGGAGCCAGGAGGTGGCCAGGGGTGGTCACCCTGAAATTCTTAAACATGATTGGCATGTCAGAGGCATTACTCGGACAATCATCTTCATTTTGAGTCCTTAAATCAATCAATCAATCAATCAATCAATCAATCAATCAATCAATCAATCAATCAATCAATCAATCTTTATTTGTATCGCGCCAAATCACAACAAACGTTATCTCAAGACTCTTTTACAAACAGAGCAGGTCTAGACCACTCTATGTCAAATTATGAACAGAGACCCAACACCAAGACCGGATCAGACTCAGTCTGACCCCACCTTAATCCACCATGAGCATTACACATCGCAGTATTTAGCTAGTTACAGTGGAGAGGACAAACTTCCTTTTAACAGGCAGAAACCTCCAGCAGGACCAGACTCATGTTAGACACACATCTGCTGAGACCGTGTTGGAGAGAGGGATAGAGGGGAGTAAGAGAGAGAGGTGATAGAGATGAGACGAGTAGTAGAAGCTGTTGCCGCTGGAGTCCAGAACTTCCGCAGCAGGAGGACGTCTACGGCAGCTCAGAGGAACCTACGAGACAAGGGAGCTCAGAGACTCCAGAAAGGTCTATGGTTAGTAACTTTAATGGGACATGAAGAGTTAAAGTAAGTGATGAGGGGGTTGGGGGGAAGGGGGTGAGCTAGGATCCCAGCTAGGATTAAAGAGTTCAGCAGATTGAAATGTTGACACTCTGTCGAGTTACATTTTTAATGTTAACGTTAGAAATCTACAAAAATGTAACATTTGTTAAATTATTTTACAAAAAGAAGTTAAAGTAGTTGTGATTATTGGAGGTAACCCTCCTAGGTTTGGGGTAAGCCCCTGATGTTGTCCACGCCTGGCAAACCCTTCAACAGTCAGTGCCCCAGTTTGGCTACCCAAGTCCAAACTGTGTGGCTCCGCCCCTGACCTATTGTTCAGTATGTTCAAGTTGAAAATGTTCATGTTCAGTCTTGTGCAGACATCATTTTGGAACAAATAAAATGGTTCCTCTTGGTGAAGAACAACACGAGAACAAGAACAACACAAGCAAAGATCTAGACAAGAGGAAACAAGATCAGAGGAACAAAGAGCTTCAAGTCCATTTGGGTGCAGGTACTGCCAAGCAGTGTAAAGGCAATGTACAAAGTAAATAAGGAACATCTACAATGAAGCAACCAAACCATTTAAGACCTTCCATTATCATCATCAACAATTAACATCACCACAATAATGACCAAAGTACCAAGTGCTGGGTCACTCCAGACCTGAACACAGAGTCCCAGAGTAGAGCAGGACAGTGTGAGTCAACTGTAGCTGGAAGACATGATCTGCCCCTGGGGACAACAGTGGAGAACAGTCTAGCTAAGTGCATAGTGCTTCCTAAAGAGCTGGGTCTTTAGCTGTCTTTTGAAAGTAGAGAGGGACTCTGCAGATCCAATGGAGTTGGCCAATTCATTCCACCATTTAGGGACAACAGAAGAGAAGAGTCCAGCTAGTGGTTTAGAGGCCTTGTGTGCTTGAAGCACTAGGCTCCTTTCAGAGGTTGAGCGTAGCGGGCGAGAAGGGCAGTAGACCTGGATGAGGGGTTCCAGGTAAACTGGAGCAGTTTTGGTTCCTGCTTTGTAAGTCATGATTAGAGTTTTGTATCTGATGCGAGCTGCAACTGGAAGCCAGTGTAGAGAAATGAGCAGGGGAGTGACATGAGCTGTCTTAGGCTGGTTGAAGACCAGAGGTGCTGCTGGGTTCTGGATCATTTGCAGAGGTTTAACTGTGAATGCAGGGAGGCCTGCCAGTAGAGAGTTGCAGTAGTCAATGCGTGACATTACAAGAGCTTGAACCAGGAGCTGTGTTGCGTGTTCTGTCAGGTAGGGTCTGATCCTCTTGATGTTATAGAGGGAAAAACGGCAGGACCGAGCAATCGGAATCGTTAGGAGAACTGATAAGGAAGTGGATTGAGAAGCAGAATCGACGATGACATTGACATTGATATAATCTGATCAATTCCCACCCCTAGTTGATACAGTGACCTACTGCGCTCTCATTGGCTGAAATAATTTAAGTGGTGTCAGAATGATGAGGTCGCTGTCCGTGGTGCTGAAGTGCTTTGAATTGGTGTTGTTTCATTATTAGGGGCCAGCCTGATGTTTTTGTTGTTCTCTTGGTTTGTTAGACTTCATGTCCGTTAGATTGACTTCAAACTGACATCACCGTGTGTAAAAGACGTAGTAATGCTCGTAAGCCCTGTTGTTGCAAGCATTATAAGGGCCCGGTCATGTGCCCCGCCCCCCCGCCCAGCACTCAATCAATCAATCAATCAATCTTTATTTGTATAGCGCCAAATCACAACAAACGTTATCTCAAGACGCTTTTACAAACATAGGAGGTCTAGACCACTCTATGTCAAACTATGAACAGAGACCCAACACCAAGACAGGGTAAGACTCAGTCTGACCCCCACCTTAATCCATCATGAGCATTGCACATTGCAGTATTTAGCAAGTTACAGTGGTGAGGACAAACTTCCTTTTAACAGGCAGAAACCTCCAGCAGGACCAGACTCATGTTAGACAGCCATCATGCCTCGACTGAGTTGGGTCTAGAAAGACAGATAGAGGGGAGTAAAAGAGAGAGAGAGGTGATAGTGATGAGACGAGTCGTAGAAGCTGTTGCCGCTGGAGTCCAGCACGTCCGTATCAGCTGGAGTCCAGATCGTCCACAGCAGGAGGACGTCTACGGCAGCTCAGAGGAATCTACGAGACAATGGAGCTCAGGGACTCCAGAAAGGTCTATGGTTAGTAACTTTAATGGGACAGGCAGAGTTAAAGTAAGTGATGAGGGGGTTGGGGGGAAGGAGGTGAGCTAGGATCCCAGTGTGTCAGTGTGCCAGTTCCCCCAGCAGTCTAGGCCTATAGCAGCATGACAAAAGCTGGTCCAAGCCTGATCCAGCTCTAACTATAAGCTTTATCAAAAAGGAAAGTTTGAAGTCTACTCTTAAAAGTGGAGAGGGTGTCTGCCTCCCGGACCCTGACTGGTAGATGATTCCAAAGGAGAGGGGCCTGATAACTGAAGGTTCTACCTCCACTGATTTGTTCCGCTGGTGAAATGTTCTGATGTACGGCGAGGATGTTGAAATTTTCTGCCAATTATTTGATGGTTCAGGCTTTAAAAAGTCCATAATAATACAACCTTGATCCAGAATCCTCTGACCTCTGGCTCAGGAAACAAGGCGCAGGTTAAAACACCAGACATGGAGTAAGAAGGTGACTTTGCGGTTCACATCGACGCTCCTCATATTGGTCTTTCTCTGACTCTCTGAATCAACACACACTAAATATGACGTCCTGGATGAGTTTCAGGAACCAGACAACTCTCAGACGTTTTGAATCGTGCCGCCGCCGCCGCCGCCGGCCATCAGCTCTTTAAACATTCATCTGTTTAAACATTAATCCCAGAACAGATCTAATGAATGCTGAGCGACTGTGAGTCCAGGTTGGGCCACAGTCGTCCAGGTAGGAGGTGTGTGGGAGGACTATTAATGCACCAATCACGAGTGCAGTCACTTCCTGTTTCTGCGTCGCTCACATGACGCTGTGGTTGTTTTGTTCTCTGTGTTTCTGCAGCCTCCTCCTCCTCTCAGCCCACACGCTGCATCCACTTAGACGTCTCTGCCTCGGCCCCCTTTAATATTAACGACGATGGGGAAAAGCGTGTAAAAACAAAAAGCTGCATTATTCCAAAAAGAAATTCACAACATGAAATATTTAGTGTTGTTTTATTTGACAGAAACGCTGAAAGAAAAGAAACATGCAGCACAAATGCACACATGCTTTTTCCTCCCATGATTCCACTGGGGTCTCCTGCCAGGCCGTCTTCTGGAGCGCTCTCCTTTTAGCCTGTAGCGCGTGGCCCGTCTGCGATAAAGGGATGTGGAGAGAGCAAAGGAGGGGGAAAAGAAAAAGCTTTTAAAGTTGTATTTGGCGTCCCGGCGCTCCCCAGTCAGCAGGCAGCAGACTTCTTATGAGATTAGACGTTTTTAGGCAGCCAGTCAGTCGACTTCTCCGGCTCCTCTGTCTCTGCTCGGGCTAAGTTTGGACGCCGTGACCCTGCGGGGGTTTTGCAGAGCTCCCGGTCCTTCTCGCTATCTGCCGCCGCTGCTCTGAAGAGCTGCCAGGACGGTCTCTCGGCGGGGGAAGAAGAGGGTCAATAGGAGGATCTGCTGCATGAAAAACTCATGAAGGGAGACAAACACGCTCGTTCAGATGACGCTGTGGCGAGTACGTGCCGAGGCATTGTCTCTAACACAACCTCTTTCACTGTTATTACCCCACATGTTTGTTTTTACATGCCAGCAAGCTTTCTGACGTCACAGCTAGAGATCCACGAGGGGCGAAAACACTCAAACCATCCCTTTGGAACGACCTCCCTGAGGAGATAAGGCACACAGAGTTATTTTTACAGACTTGCTTTAATGTGGCTTCATCCCTCTAACTGTTTTTACTTCTATCATATTAGTTTTTATCCAAATAATTATATTAAATTGTATTTGATTATTTATTGTTTGAATGTATTTATTTATTATTCATTTATTTTTTAATGTTCCTAATTTATCCTTTTACTTTTTCTAATTTTCCTGATCTGATGTCTTCCTCTTATTCTGAAAACCGGTAACACTTTACAATAAGGGTCCCTTAATTAGCGTTAGTTAATGCATTATTAAGCATTAATTAACAGTTTAATAATCGTTATAATGTATTACCTAACATTAACTAACACATTAGCTAATGCATTAATAAGCAGTTAATTAATGTCCACTGCTCAGAGTGTATTAATACATTATAAAGCATTAATAAAAGTTACAAAACTTAATTAGTTAACCATTAGTGAATGCTTTCTGGACCCTTATTGTAAAGTGTAACACATGCATCACTTAAGTAACACATTATAAATGCTAAACTGCCTCATAAGCATTACTTAACCATAATTAAGCATTAGTGAATGCTTTCTGGACCCTTATTGTAAAGTGTAACACATGTATCTCTTAGGTAACACATACGCTGAAGCAAAATGAGTTGAAATGTAGTTGAAGCAACACATATAAAGAATTCAACACATTTTATTTAGAATAAAACAGATAATCACAGATAACATCTCAACTGGCACAGAGAAGTACGGTGGCCCTGAGAGCTCACAGCACTGCAACTTAAGAAAACACATGCAAAAAGACAAAACACAAGCAAATTAAGAAAACATCTTCATCAGTTTGACAACACATGTGCAGCATTTAGAAAATCCACTGCAAAGACCACAGCACGACACATTAGAAAAACGTGCTGCAAATAGACAGCAACACAACAGAAGTGTTTCCAGAGGACACTTAAAAGTGATGCACACGCTTATGCTTATGCTTATGAGGCAGTTTAGCATTTATAATGTGTTACTTAAGTGATGCATGTGTTACACTTTACAATAAGGGTCCAGAAAGCATTCACTAATGGTTAACTAATTCAGTTTTGTAACTTTTATTAATGCTTAATAATGTATTAATTAACTCTGAGCAGTGGACATTAATTAACTGCTTATTAATGCATGTTGGGTAATACATTATAACGATTATTAAACTATTATTAATCTGTTAATTAATGCTTAATAATGCATTAACTAACGCTAATTAAGGGACCCTTATTGTAAAGTGTTACCCTGAAAACCTCTTTTATTTTTATCCTTGAAAAACCTCTTAAACAATAATGTATTGATCTGTTGTCACACCACTTCATGCTGTGTGATTTATGTTTATTCTTTTTAACCTTTTGTGTTGTATTCTGTTTTGCATTGTGTAAATTTGCAAAGTTACGATCCCCTGGGGAGGGTGTGACTGCGATGTTGTTGATGCTGAGTGAGAAGTTCTGGGTGGAGGGGAGGAGGGATTTGGGGCCTATGAGAATGACTGTTTTCGAAACAGCCTGCAGGTACTGCCTGCTACATACTGGGTTTGAATTTAGACTGTAGTCTGACTGTTCTGTTGGATCTGGTCTGCAGGATGCTGAGCCAGACGTCACTGGATTTTCGGTTTCGGAAAGCGGAAGTAAACAACGGCCGAGCTGATAGAGAAACTGCTTCTTTAGCATCACTGATGATTTAAAAAGTTAGGAAGTGGTTTATATGGAAGTTAATAATTTTGCCCCCCTCAAAAAAAGAAGAGAAAAGAAAAAGTGTAACTGCAGATTTTGCTTGTTCACATACTACAGACTGAATTCAGGTCAAATCAGTACGTACTGCTAGTATAGTGTTGCTTAGCGCCGCTGGAGTGTCTGCTTGTTGCAGCAGCTCTCTCTTGGTTGTTCTTCTATCTGTTTAGTTCTCTTTGTATTTGGAGCCTGTCAGGACTTTTAAGGACTCATTTGTTGGCCATGGACACCAACCTGACTACGTCTGCAGGGGTGTTTTAACTGTTTTTGTTCCTGTGTGTGTCCGGAGATCCTGCGTGTAACCTTGGTAACATTGTTTACATAAGAGATCAGCTGTTAGCAGCCCGCAGCATGTCGATGCTAAACAATGCTAGGCCCGATGTTCCCTGCGAGCTGAGGAGAAGGAGGCGAGGACGACGTGCTGGTACTGAGGTGCAAGCTAAGAAAAGACCACATGGACCTGTCCTTCCACCCACCGTTATGGGGACTGTAAGATCTATCTACGATAAGGTGGACCAGCTAACCCAGCACCAGAGTAGCATCATGCTAACAGAGCTAACACGGGACACGAACGCCACATTGGAAGGATTTCACCTGCTGTGGGCGGACAGGATACAGGAGAGCAGGACTGAACTAACTGGGGAAGAAGACCAGCTCAGTCCTGGACCCTGTGGAGGTGGTGGCTGACAGGAGGATTATGACCAAGCTGTCGTCTCTGATGGACATTTCTTTCCTTTATATATTCTTGTTGAATTCTTGTTCTGTACACCTTCTTGTTTGCTGCTGCAACTCCATGAATTTCCCCATTGGAGGACGAATAAAGGAGGATCTTATCTTAGTAGGCGGTTTCAAAAACAGCTAATGAGTTCAGATGTATTGCTTGTTGAGTTTGAGGAAGTTGTTGCTCATCCACCTTCACACCTTGCAGGACGTGTTGCAGCTCCCAGCAGCATTAAACAGGACCTTTAAACGCTGTGATGTGACACCGTGATGACAGCAGTTGAACTTTATTCCAGTATTTCCTGAGAGGAGTCATCAGGATGTAAAAAGTTCACACTCTTTGCAATCAGAATATTTCACCTGCACCTGCTCGTTATTACATTTGTATATTTTCATGACGCTCCTCCTCACACTTCTCCCTCCGCTGACCCCCCGAGTCTCTGAGGCGCCATGCACGAGTTAATCCCCGTCCTCTGCTGCAAACGAGACGAAGAAACCAAACTAAAAACAGAGAAGCAGAAAGTCTTAAAGCTCATTTAGGTTATTAGTCACCTCTGGAGTAAGTAATCTTATTCTAAACAGGGAGCTGAGCGGGGAGCCCTCAGCTAGTCCATTAGCACAGCACTGAGGGGGGACAGGGGGGAGAGACAAATGTGGCACTGATCAGGGAGAAAAGTCTTACAGCAGCAACTTGTGTGGATTTGAATAATAATCTTTTATTACAGAGGAGAGGAAACGGCGTCTGCGTGCTTCTGAATTCATCTTCATTTACGCTGCTTTCAGAATGCTGCCATATCTGAAGAATAACGACGTGTGTTTTGCAGGAAGTGTTATTAAGATGAAGTAAAAGTGCTGTGTTTGTTCAGCATCACAGACCTGAATGTAGAACACGGAGCTCAGCACTACCTGGACCTGAGAGTTAATGTCGTTAAAACCTCATTAACTCAGCGCTCGCTGTTGCCGCCTGCTGCTGCGCTCTCGCTCTGCCGCCTCCCTCCGACCTCTGTGATTGGCCGGCCTCGCTTTGAAGCCTCGCCAATTAAATCCATTGTCCTGGCGGCGAGGGCACTCCCCCCCCTGTAGGTTAATTATGTCATTACCCGCTTGTTGGTGAGATTGTTTGATGAAATATGAGCGTAATAAAAATACACGGCCAAAGGCGATATTAAAATGAGGCCCAGAGCCGGGAGAGATGGGATCAGCTCCCTGTGCGCTGTCAGCTTCATCATTCACATCACGAGGTAAACGCTCGCGCTGATACAGGCGGGCAGGAACACAAATAAGATGCTCCCGGCTCTCAGACAGACACAGATTGGGACTGGAGGGGACCGCTCATTCATCCCAAAATGTTATTTCTATGCAAATGAAAGGGGCAGGAATTAGAGACAGGAAAGTGAAGATGGTCACAAGTCCCGGCAGTTTCCATGGGGACTGAAATCTCATATCATCACAGTCAAGTGGGGCATGAAGCAGACGAGGAGAGAGCCGAGAGGGCAGAAGAAGAGACGGGGTAGTTTGAACGGAAGTAATAGTCGGAGGCGAAAACATCAACAAGTTAAAATCTGTTTAACTGAATATTTCACAATCTTATCTACACGGTTTCAAGACCGCTATAGGCTTACAAGGAGCAGGACCGCCCCACAGCTGGAGTCAAGGATTCTCCTCCTCCTCCTCTCCTCATCCATGTTGTCTTTCTGGTCCTCTGAAAACCTCTGACCTGTTGACTCCAGGCCTGGCTCCGCTCATCATGACTTTGTTGTTGTTAAGTGAAATACGATCTGGTGATAACACAGAGTGTTTTAGAGGGGTCTGAAAACCTGCTGAGTGAGGTTTGTTGGGAGTCATTTTAACAAGCCCCAATCCTCTTGGAGAAACATCATGGCTGCACAGATTTGAAAACGTAAACATTAAGACAGAGGTTCTCAAAGTGGGGTCCTGGGACCCCTGGGGGTCCTTGAACCATAGCGTGGGGGGTCCGTGAAATACTTTGAATACATTTCTAATAAATGATAAAATTGTGCTGAGTCATTACAAACAGCAGATCCACCATTGTTCTCATACCATTTGGTGGCTGAAGGGATATGTGAGTCTTGCTCCTGTTAATGTTCTGAAAGTGTTTCAGATCAATTAGTTGAAAAGTCTAAATGCTGTCATGTTGAGTCCACAAGGAATGAAATGACCCTCTGTTTTAAAGGATACACGTGGGATTTACTGGATTCTGTTTATCACTATGGTACAGGTCTGAAGGATTTACATTGATACCTTTTACAATACAAATAGTTCCAAGGGCAACCAAGAGTGCAAAAAATGCTGGAACTCCATGAATTTCCCCGTTGTGGGACGAATAAAGGAGGATCTTATCTTAGTGGGCGGTTTCTAAAACAGCTAATGAGTTCAGATTTATTGCTTGTTGAGTTTGAGGAAGTTGTTGCTCATCCACCATCCAAGAGCAATTAAGAGTGCAAATGGTAGTAAGCATGTGCTTAATCTATGTTACAATTATGAGGGGGTCCTTGGAACATTTTCTCACCTGTGAGGGGTCCCTGGCTCCAAAGAGTTTGAGAACCCCTGCATTAAGAGACGCAGCCGGAACGCAACGGAGCGGATCCAGTGGAAGTTAACACAGTGACTAGAATAGAAACCGATCAGATCCAGTGCCGTGACGGATCAGAGACGGATCAGAGACGGATCAGAGACAGATCAGAGACAGATCAGAGACAGATCAGAGACAGATCAGAGACAGATCAGAGACAGATCAGAGACAGATCAGAACGGACACGGATCTGGTGGAATTTGGCTGTTAGAATGCTAAACTGCAGTTTTTTGCACTTCCACAAACTGGTTCAAGAAATCACAGGTTGCATATGAAAGAAAGTGCATTTGTTTTCAGACAAGTGGAGATTACTCTTGTGCTGTTTCAATCTGGCTTTACAGCAAACACTCGACTTAAAGCAACAAGACAGATTTTAACAATTAAAAGCCATGTCAGAGATGGACCGGTGTTCCAGTTCAAAGAGCGACCCTGTTAACTGGAGACCGTCAGCCGGATGCATCCCTCACAATCGTTTTGCTAAAGCAAACATCCTCTACTGTTGGTGCAAACCATAGACTGTATAAATAATGTACCTAGTGTTACAGGTGGAGGTAGTCTGTGACCTCCAGGGTTCCTAACGAGCCCATCATTGAGAGCACCTGCCCTCATTGCACCCAGCTGGAGCTCATCAGCCTGGCTGCTCAATCAAAGGAGCTCCTTTCCCTCAGTTAGGTGTGTGCAACAGAGAAGACAACACCTCCAGTTGTTTCCTCTGGGTTCTGTTTGAAGAGTGTGTTGTGAGAGAGTGTGTGGATGTGTTGTTGAGGGATGGAGGGTGGCAAAGGGATCATTAAAAAGAGGATTGATCTCTCAGGAGAGTTTCTTCAGATTACAGTTGGTTTAGGTCTGTTCCTTAGTTTGTCTTCTCTTTGTAGTAGAATTAGTGTGTGTGGAGCTTTACACCTCCACTCCAACTTTTAGACCCCAAAGGCCTTACATGTGTTTGTATTTCAATCAATCAATCAATCTTTATTTGTATAGCGCCAAATCACAACAAACGTTATCTCAAGACGCTTTTACAAACATAGGAGGTCTAGACCACACTATGTCAAATTATGAACAGAGACCCAACACCAAGACAGGGTAAGACTCAGTCTGACCCCACCTTAATCCATCATGAGCATTACACATCACAGTATTTAGCTAGTTACAGTGGTGAGGAAAAGCTTCCTTTTAACAGGCAGAAACCTCAGGCAGAACCAGACTCATGTTAGACAGCCATCATGCCTCGACTGAGTTGGGTCTGGAAAGACAGATAGAGGGGAGTAAGAGAGAGAGGTGATAGTGATGAGACGAGTCGTAGAAGCTGTTGCCGCTGGAGTCCAGCACGTCCGTATCAGCTGGAGTCCAGATCGTCCACAGCAGGAGGACGTCTACGGCAGCTCAGAGGAATCTACGAGACAATGGAGCTCAGGGACTCCAGAAAGGTCTATGGTTAGTAACTTTAATGGGACAGGCAGAGTTAAAGTAAGTGATGAGGG
Organism: Notolabrus celidotus; assembly: GCF_009762535.1. Lineage (NCBI taxonomy): Eukaryota > Metazoa > Chordata > Actinopteri > Labriformes > Labridae > Notolabrus > Notolabrus celidotus. Next base: position 15,104 of record NW_023260178.1, on the reverse strand, counting down.
GGTTGGGGGGAAGAAGGTGAGCTAGGATCCCAGTGTGTCAGTGTGCCAGTTCCCCCGGCAGTCTAGGCCTATAGCAGCATGACAAAAGCTGGTCCAAGTATTTGAGGGTTTTAAGTTTCTTTCTGTTAGTGTCCCTGTTCATGACCTCTGACCTTCATGTCATGCGGCTTGCAGACGTGTAACAGCAGTATCCGTGACGTCACTCATCTGTTCCTGAAGCCCTGTTTTCGGACCAATCAGCGGTGGCCATATAGGAAATGTTGAACTCAACATAACTGCTGTCGAGCGATTGTGACGCAAAGAGGCGGGCTTTGAGCCTCCTCGCCAACAGCTACAGTGTTCCCGCCTGTCAATCAAGTCAGCTGTGCCTCTCATTGGAAGACTCGTTATCTTGATATCTTCAAAATTACCGAGTTATGAAAAAATGCTGATCGAGAAATGATCTCTCCAGACTCCACTCGTCTTTTGAACCAGGCTGTAAACATGTTTATTTCTGCTGTAAAGAGCGTCTCTTTGAATGGGTGTGTATGTGGTTTCCAGTACTTCCTGAGCCAGCCTCTAGTGGACACTCGATGAACTGCAGTTTTGCAGCACTTGCACATTGGACTATTATATTTTTAGACCGGAGGTTGCCGCTTGGTGCAAACTGGTGAATCTCAAAGCCTCTGTAGGTGGCAGCACATCAAGCTTTTCTCACACCTGCATCATCATCCTCCTCCTCCTCTTCCTCCTCCCGATGACATCAGCACATTTGCGGAGTATCTCTGCAAACCGTTTGAACGCAGCTATTAAAATCATGAAACATTAACGGTGCTGAGAGCAATTACGTCTCTCCATAGCCAGAGGGCTTTGTTCATTTATTATGCATCTGTTGCTCCCCCCCTCCCTCCCTCCCTCCCCCTCCCTCCCTCCCTCCTCACGTCCGGCTTTCAAACTGCGGGGCAGGTTAGAGCCCGAGTGTTGCCGGCTGAGATCCTTCCACTATTAAGAGAATTAAATCCAGCTAAGAGGGCCTCTCAGAGAGAACATAAATTCTCCATTATCTCCCCTTCTTGGTGGCCTCCTCCATCCCTCTCCTCCAGCTGATTTTTTACTGCAGCGCTCTCATTTACCCTCAGAACTCGTCTGCTGGAGACTCTTAAACCCCCGCCGGATAAAAATAAGATCTGTTGAACGAGCGCCTCGCTCTCCACTCTTTTTTGTCTTCCTCTAATGTTTTGTTTGCGACACACAACTTAGAAAAAGCATTAACATAAAAGCCTGCTGCGCCTGCAGAGGTCGATGATGCTGCAGCTGTGGGGAGTGATGCGCTGACAGATTGTATGGCTCTTTATTTCCTAATTTGTCATATTTTATGGCTTCTGAACTCCAGCTTCTCTTTGTGTTTCATATGCGACTCGCGCTCGTCTGCACAAAGGGCTGAAATGAAAGCTTGTTTGTTTATTGCACGCTCTCAACCCTATATATGTGCCAAAAATAATGTGTTAGTCGGGCTTTTTATATAATGCATGATGTTGTATAACAACTTTGCCTTTAACTAGGATGATCACTGAGGTCAAATATAAAGAACGCACACAGTCACTGAATCCATTTTGCATTAGAGGTTTGAAAGTGCTGCAGTCTGGAGCCATTATGGATGAATGGTGTGTTTGTGGTTTGTCAGAGTGCGCCATTAAACTCACAAATAGAGCTTTTCATGTAAAATGTATAGAGCAGTTATAAACGGCTCTGACAGTCGGCCGTAAAACTCAGCGTGGGTTCATGGAGTGAGCACGATGTCATAAACGCACAGCACGTTTTTTTTATTTATGACTCCACAAGTACACATTGTTCTTATCAATATGACCCTGATGGATCTGAGCCGTGCGGAGAGACGTGAGCAGGAATAGAAACACATTATGTCAGAGGTGTCGCAACATTTTCCAGAGCTCATGGCAGCACAGGTCAGCACCACGGACAGCGTCACCGAGCCCTGCTGACATACGCTGCTCCATCCAACACTTAAACCAGAAGCATCTGGATGAGAATTTAACATCAACTTCATTAAAGACTATAAAGGGTACCTTAAAACAGATGCAAAAGGGCAACTTGAAACTGACAGCACGGTACCTAACAATGACATATAATTCAAAGGGTACCTCGAAACAGACATTCTACCCCTTTGTTGTGTGATGGTTCTGAAGAAGACCCAAAAGGGGTACATTAAAACAGACACAACAGGGTACCTCAAAAGGAAAACAAGAGAGCATCTTAAAGATGACATATCATGCATAATGGACTTTTTAATGGTCCTCTCCCTGAAATCTGTGTCCCTGTCTACAAACCCCCTGAAAAGTCAAAGACTCCATTCTGCCCCTGTTCTGATTTCTCCACCTTTTTGTAAATGTGTGCTGAAACCAGCCGTTTCAGTTTTCAGTGTTTTTCATACGTCACAACGCCATCCGGTCTGTAACAGGAAGTCAGAGCTCGGAGCTTGTTCAGCCCATAGACTGTATAAAATACAACTCAACCCCTCCTCCGTTTTTCATTCCCTGCACACATGTGTGCTAACAAGGAGCTTAGGAGGGAGGCATGCTAGTTGTAGGCTGTCTTAATAAACACAAAGGTCGCTTTGACTCCCCACGTCTGCAGATTTGAAGATCTAGTGGATGATTTTTAGTTTTCATGGAAAAGTGCTAGCGCTAGTTAGCATAGCTACATAGCTACATGTTAGTAGCTGTAGCTGTGTACCGAGACACACGTCGACATGCTGACAAATAAAACAACAAGAAACACTAAATCTGTGACCAATGGTTCAGAAAGGTCCTGCTGCAGGCGCCTCTCCGTCAGGATCAGATTCTGGATCAGATTCAGAGGGTTGAAGTAACGCGGGTCTGTGAGCAGCTGTGTATATTCAGCCAACATGGAAACATTAGATCAACACACCCACTTCCTGAGGGGGCGTGGTCAGAGAGCTCATTCTCATTTAAAGGCACAGACACAGAAAAAAGCCTGTTCTGAGCAGGGCTGAAGAAGAGGGGTTTACAGGCAGACTAGAATCTGATTTCAAAGTGTTTTTATGAGCAATAAACTTTAAAGACATGTTTTGGGGACCTCTTAGACCAATATATGTTGATGACAAAAGAGCAGAATATGTCACCTTTTAAACAAATCCTGAGGGTACCTTGAAAACACTTTAGGGTTCTTGAAAAAGACGCCAAAGGGTACCAGGGTCAATAAGTACCAGAAGAAGCTCAGCAGCGTTCTTATTGCCCTGTTTCTTTATTCATACGTGTCGTAAATATGTAAACATTGAATCCAATCAGTGGCAGAATATCTGAGTTTAGAATCTGCGTTCGTATCCGCCGCCCCGCTCGCCGTCAGACTTTTCAATACACAGAGATGTGCGACGACAAAGTGCAGTTCCATGTCTCTCATCAGCGGGGTTCCTGCTTTTCATCGCAGCCCTGTAATCATTTATTCATCACATGTAGAAGTAAACCATCATCTGCAGGGATATCAGTCACCATCATCAATAAACATCAGGTGATGAATGTTTTACTTTAAAGCGCTCGTATAAAAAAGGAAGAGGATTGGACAGACTTCTTCACAATGATGGATCAAATAAAACACAGAGGGAATTAAAGTCTCTTAAAGTGAAACGCATAAAATTAAACAGAGTCATTCATTAAGACAGAAGGCATGAAGTGTTTTCATCACACACTGATGCATGCACGATCACATTGTTTGCATATCAGGAGGTTTTATTTGAGTGCACGTATCCAGAGGTCAATCCCATGTTATTATGGGCTGGAAGGCGTCTTGATTCAGAGAAATAATAAAGACAGGCACTTAGCTTTGGCTTTGTGTCGCACTTCTTTCGTATAAAAAGGTTCCATGGGTTCAAAAAGCCGCCTGTAACATTATTATTGCTGTAATTTCATCTGTGCAGCCTGCAGGGACGTTTATGTCACACTGTTATTAGCACGTTATTAGCTTTCCTTCACTTCCTTTAGAGTACGGTCGCTCTGTGCATCGTGAGGGGGATGCTACGACGTCATATTTTTGCAGATGGCAGCCATGTCAAGAGTCGTATTGCATGCATTCAGAGATGTCTTCTTCAAACTGACTGCATGTACAGTATGTGCACATCTACTCTCTTCCATAATAACAGGTGAGTCTCCCTCCTGATGGTCTGGTTTTCCTTTTGTAGGTCACACAGAGACATTAATATGAAAGTGAGACTCTGAAACACTCCTTGCAGTAGGTTTAAGATTACCCAGGGTACCATAATGTTCATAACACCTTATATTGAATCATGAAAAATGGATTGAGTAATTATAAACCGATGTAATACACGACCCTTTCAAGGATTATAATGATTAAACCTACATATGAGCTATACTAAGATATCACCATGCATTATTAACGTGCAGCCTCTCCTTTGGTACATTATGTATGTGCTGTAATGTCCTATCTATAGAATATACTGTGAGACTCTCTCTACAGCACCGAGCTGGAAGGTGTTCACACTTCTGAGACAGGAGGCTGATACTGCAGCTAGTCACTGCTAAGATATGACTCCATCTCCTGCACCTGTACTAAAAATGAAGTCACCACCACGGTTATGGTGCGTTCAATGACTCTTGTGTTAGTGTTTGTTTCCTCTCGCTGTTCCTCCTCTACTCTGAGAATCTGGAGCACACAGCGCTGCAGGATCCTCATTGGTCCACAGAGCTGTCAATCATGGCGTTGATGATAGAAGAGGATCAGGGACACTGATTTTTTTTTCTAGAACTCCTACCCATTTTTCTCAAAATTCTGCCTTCCAGGACAAAGGAAGAGTTATAGAAGGAAGCGGAGTTCTAGAATCAAAGGAAGAGTTCTGAGATTAAAGGAAGAGTTCTGAGATTAAAGGAAGAGTTCTGAGATCAAAGGAAGAGTTCTGAGATCAAAGGAAGAGTTCTGAGATCAAAGACAGAATTCTAGAATCAAAGGAAGAGTTCTGAGATTAAAGGAAGAGTTCTGAGATTAAAGGAAGAGTTCTGAGATCAAAGGAAGAGTTCTGAGATCAAAGGAAGAGTTCTGAGATCAAAGGAAGAGTTCTGAGATCAAAGACAGAATTCTAGAATCAAAGGAAGAGTTCTGAGATTAAAGGAAGAGTTCTGAGATCAAAGGAAGAGTTCTGAGATCAAAGACAGAATTCTAGAATCAAAGGAAGAGTTCCGAGATTAAAGGAAGAGTTCTGAGATTAAAGGAAGAGTTCTGAGATCAAAGACAGAGTTCTAGAATCAAAGGCAGAGTTCTAGAATCAGTTCTAGAATCAAAGGCAGAGTTCTAAGGTCAAAGGAAGAGTTCTGAGATCAGAGACAGAATTTTAAGATTAAAGGCAGAATTCTAGATTCAAAATCAAAATTCTGAGATCAAAGGAAGAGTTCTGAGATCGAAGACAGAATTCTAGAATTAAAGCCAGAGTTCTGAGATCAAAGAAAGAGTTCTAGAATCAAAGACAGAGTTCTAGAATCAAAGGCAGAGTTCTAGAATCAGTTATAGAATCAAAGGCAGAGTTCTAAGGTCAAAGGAAGAGTTCTGAGATCAAAGGAAGAGTTCTGAGATCAAAGGCAGAGTTCTAAGGTCAAAGGAAGAGTTCTGAGATTAAAGGAAGAGTTCTGAGATCAAAGACAGAGTTCTAGAATCAAAGGCAGAGTTTTAGAATCAGTTCTAGAATCAAAGCCAGAGTTCTGAGATCAAAGACAGAGTTCTAGAATCAAAGGCAGAGTTTTAGAATCAGTTCTAGAATCAAAGCCAGAGTTCTAAGGTCAAAGGAAGAGTTCTGAGATCAGAGACAGAATTTTAAGATTAAAGGCAGAATTCTAGATTCAAAATCAAAATTCTGAGATCAAAGGTCTTTCATCTCAGCATTCCAAGGGAGAAGTCAAGCTGGATCTAAAAAAAGAAGTACCCTCCCCTCTTTCCTGATGTATCCCTCTGTATATCATCACATACTGAATTCAAAGTGAACTTCTCAGAAACATGAACACTGAGACATAAATCAGCAGGATAAACACTCACTATAATGACAGAAACATGTTAGACAAACATTTATATGGTTTGGCTTCACTTGTTACACGTTGTCTTGTCCACATTAACATGCATTCTTTCATTTCTTATAAGATCTGAACCATACAGGTCAAATCCTGCAGATGATCATTCTTTGCACTCTGAAATTTAAAAAGTAAACAATAATAATTGAATAACGACGTTGCATATCATCCGTCCATTACCCGGGGCGACAGAGAGACCTCCTGCTTGTCTCTCAAATCAGTCCTAGACCAACAACGAGGTGAAGCTCTGGAGGTTTCAGGCCTGCTGAGGCGGCGAGCGACAGTCAGGCAGGTTTTTTCTTCCCCCTTCCTCCAACAGGAACTGATAATTGATTCATTACCACTCTTAACCCCCCTTCAGCGATGACGCCATCCCCCCCTTCCCCCTCCTCCTCCTCCTGCAGGCCTGCACTCGCTCTAATACATGAGAGCAGATGAAGCAACCAGTGCTGCTGCTGCAGATGGAGACGGAGCCGGGCTGTTTAAGACGATTATGTTGGAAGTGATTTTCTTTCCCCTCCTCCTCCTCCTCTTCCTCCTCTCTCTCTCTCTCTCTCTCTGTATTCCTACTCCAGCTTTCGGCGGTTTCTCCTAACCTCGGTCATCAGCCGGCAAAGCCAGGCAGCGAAGCAGTCGACGGGGGGAGAAGGGAGGTTACGGGAAACATGGCGGGGCACAATGCTGATGATTAAGGATCAGCTGATTAGGCACTTGCTGTGTAATCTTAAATAAAAAAAGGATATGAAATCACTTGCTTTACAGCCGTGGAAGTGATTTTCCTCACAATGGGGGCTACCTTCGGCTAATCAGCTTTGTGCCACTGAAAAGCCACTGAATATATTTGGCCCTTTGTACTGTGGTGATAATGTGAGCGAGGCGAAGCTCCAGATCCTTTGAACACAGCCCTCCCTCCCTCCCTCCCTCCCTCTCTCCGTCTTCCTCACTTATCGGCTTCCTCACAATTCCTCCAGTATTTCTTTCTCCTTCTGCAGTGGAGGAAACTCCTGCTTTTAATTTGTCCAGAGGTAATTTGACTGCGAGGTGTGCCGGAGAGGATTGATCGAGCAAAATCAAGACTATTGACTCCCCTTGTGCCAAAACACATTCATTCACCCCCGCTGCTGACTCCTTCCTTCCTCTGCCAGGCTGCAGACACTAACTGACACTCAGGCGGCGGACGGGAGGAGGAGGAGGAGGAGGAGGAGGAGCTGGGGTCAGGGCGGTCGCCGTCCTGCGGTCCGATGGATCGGTCAGAGCGGCGTGTTTCTCTCATGCAGCAGCAGAAATCTGAGCATCAACAATTAATGAACTGTTGGGCAGTTTGGATGATATACGCTGCAGCAGGCGGGGCGAGCCCGGGCCAGGGCCAGAGACCGCTCTGCTGCAGCCGAGCCAAAGCCAGAGTCCAGAGTAAAGACTTCCCCTTATATTGAATTTAATTCGGCAGATCTGGAAGTGAAAGTGCTGCAGAGAAAGTTAAACCTGTAACACGTCCAAAAGCAAAGATTAGTTCTGCAATAGGAAACTTTCTGAGGCTGATTTCAAGAGGAGGAAAAAAAGAGAGGAGAAAGAAAGTGTACGATGTGATGAGGCAACAGATGCCTGCTGGCCACAAAGGGAACAAGCGTTCTGGGATGCTGTAACATTTAAAAACAGGATAAATAATGAAAAACACCCAGAGAGGAGTGAGATGACACAGATGGTGTGGTTGCAGCTGTGATAAACTCTCCCAGCATGCATCTGTTCTGTTTAAACTTCATCACAACAGCAGCACCGCTCCGTCCTCCAGAACCTCTCCACTAAGCTTCCTGTGCATGCTCGTGTTCAGGGTGCTCGGTGGAGTTCACTCAGTCTGTCAAGGACACGTTGTTTTCATGGGGGCTCGTTAGAGCTCGGCCAGAACAACATGGAGGCCTGGCTGTGAGTGGGCTGCAGACATGTTTCCTCAGGAGGGACTACAAACTCTTGGAAGAGCTCCGAGAGTCCAAAACAAGTCTCTGGGACATTATTCAAACTCCCAAAACCAGACCTCTGGAAAGGGTCAGCTCTGATCATTTCTGCAGCATCATCTTTTAGAGGCATGAAGAAAGATTGATGTAATAATTAAACATCAAAAGGAGGCTTCTCCATCTTCATCCTCATATATATATTCTATATATTCAAATGTTTGTTAAACGTTTAATCTATTAATCCCCAAGGAGATGATACAGTGCATCATATCATCCTGCATTATTGTGTCAGACTGAATCACATCTGAAAGTATTGCTCTGTATCATAATTCACTGTATAATTAGGTGCTATATCATAAAAACATACTGAATCATTGTGTTGTGTCCATAGACTCTATAAATCTGGACATAGTATCCGTGACGTCACCCACCTGTTTCTGAAGAGCTGTTTTTAGGCCAATCGGCGGCGGCAGCCATATTGCTTCTGTGGAGCCAGTGTGGCGTAAAGAGGCGGAGTTTGAGCCTCCTCGCCAACAGCTACAGTGTTCCCACAGTCAGCTGTGCCTCTCATTGGACGACTAGTAATCTCAATATCGTATTGTATTGCTTTGTGTTATATTGTCAGCTGGAGTGTCTGCTTGTTGCAGCAGCTCTCTCTTGGTTGTTCTTCTATCTGTTTAGTTCTCTTTGTATTTGGAGCCTGTCAGGACTTTTAAGGACTCATTTGTTGGCCATGGACACCAAACTGACTACGTCTGCAGGGGTGTTTTAACTGTTTTTGCTATTAAGCCCGTAGCATGTGGATGCTAAACGATGCTAGGCCCGATGTTCCCTGCGAGCTGAGGAGAAGGAGGCGAGGACGACGTGCTGGTACTGAGGTGCAAGCTAAGAAAAGACCACATGGACCTGTCCTTCCACCCACCGTTATGGGGAATGCAAGATCTATCTACGATAAGGTGGACCAGCTAACCCAGCACCAGAGTAGCATCATGCTAACAGAGCTAACACCGGACACCAACGCCACATTGGAAGGATTTCACCTGCTGTGGGCGGACAGGATACAGGAGAGCAGGACTGAACTAACTGGGGAAGAAGGCCAGCTCAGTCCTGGACCCTGTGGAGGTGGGGGCTGACAGGAGGATTATGACCAAGCTGTCGTCTCTGATGGACATTTCTTTCCTATATAAATTTTTGTTCTGTACACCTTCTTGTTTTCTGCTGGAACTCCATGACTTTGTATTGTTTTGTATTATATTGTTCCTGTTGTATCGTATCATTTTTTTCATATTCTTTCATGTCATATCCAATCGTATTGACTGTTGTGTTTGGTATCATGTTGTATAATATAATACTATAACAACAGACTAAGGGAATAATCCAGTCCTCTGTAAAGTGGTTCTCTGGGACTAAAAGTTCTGGGTACTTTTGTTCTTTCGGTGGGAATATAACACTTTATAACACTGCTATAATTTTGTTTTGTATCTTTTCATATCTTATTGTTTTGATTTACATTGTAATGCATTGTTTCATATTGTAAAACTTTGTTTTGTATAGTCGTTGTTTTGTTTCATGTTGTATTGTTTTCTATTGTAGTCTATCTTTTTGTATCGTTTCATATGGTGTCATATTTTACTGTAACAACAGAACAATCCGGTCCTCTGGGACTAAAAGTTCTGGGTACTTGAGTTCTTTCAGTGGGAATCTAACACTTTACAACACGTCGGAGTGAGTAAGACCTCTCTCTCTTTCAAAGGTTATTTTTGGGGCTTTTTGGATTCATGTGGCAGGAGAACTAGAGAGAGACAGAAAACATGGGAACCGATCAGGCGTCCACAGATCCTGTACATGTGGAGCCAGAACTTGGACCCGAGACTTCTGATTCTAACTTTAGCCTCTGAAGTTGTGCCTCCTTTAACTGGTCTCACCCTGGGAGAGCAGCAGAACTCAGAAGAAGTTCTGTGTCATGCAGGAACTCTGGTACCGACAGTTCCTGCCCCTGTTGTGTTTGTGCAAACATGGAGAACACAAAACCTAATTGAGAGTTTGGAATAACAGACAGCCACTCTGCCGTCACGCTTTCTGCGCCCACTGCTGAACATCAGGTCAAAGTTCACACAGCTGTTTCCTTTGAGGTTGCATCCATTTCACAGACCTCAAATCACACGCCTGTTCTCAGAATGAAACTCCTCCGTGTTCACGATGAGAGGCGTTTTTCCACGCCGTATTAAAAACAGATCTCCTCTCAGGAGAAATCAGCAGATTTGGGTCGAATTCGCCCGCAGGCTGACTGACACCAGATTGAGTTGGCAGTACTGATGAGAGAGTTATCATCTCTTTTCTTGTTGTCCGTTTGCAGCTGCTGTTCGCAGGTTTTCACTTTCTGTGTTCAGTGAAAAGTTCTTGGTTCGGGCTGAAGTATCGGCACTCCGCTGTGCTGCAGCAAAACCCACGTCTTTCTGCTCTCGCTCATTAGGACATTGGCACACACGAAGCCCTTGGGCCTCTGGGTAATGAAGGACCCCACGGACTTGTGGGTAATTGGGCAGGGAGAGTGGAGTACAGGTGAATGTTGGCTTGTCTGAGAGTTCTGGTTGGCCAATCAGCTGGCGCCCCTGCTGTAGCCAAGTGAACAGCGGGCGGTGGCCTCCAGGGAACAGGAAGTATGCGAGAACGCTGCAGGAAAGTTTTTGGAAGCAGTGATGCTGAACTGCTGCAAAAACAAAAGTATCCATACCTGTCCTGTTTACTGCTGCCTCTCTGTCTTAGCTAAACGCCCTCGTGCTCCACTCCCGGAACAACGGGGAAGTCTTACAGATGGTTGTTTTGTGAGAGCACACGCCTGACTCTGCTGCTGCTGCTGCTGCTGCTGCTGCTGCTTTGGTGGCGAGCCAGCTTCTGATGTTGTGGAAAGCTTTAGCTGGCTAGCACTGTGGTTTGTTTAGCCTCGAGGGAACAGGCAGGGGTGAAACCAACCAGGAGCGCTCTGGGACTGAATACTCAATTAAGGCAGGCTTGTCTAAAGAAATTGCTGCAGAGATCCCGACTGCTGACAGACCGGCCTCCCCGCGGTGACAGCTTAATCATAGTTGTGCAGAAACTGTCCGACACTCTGCGTAGGTTCACTCACAGATTTGGAGAGGGAGCGAGCGAGCTGTGGCGTGCTGGGACTTTGTTGTGATTTGTCATCCTGCTTCTGCCCGTGTTCGGAGCTCGCTCTAATGACCACGCGAGGCCCCGTGACAGAGGCCCCCGTTTGAGCCGGAGCTGGGGATCCATCATCCTCTTCTTTGAGGCTCATTGGCTCCCTCCTCAGCCCCCCCCCCCCTACTCCCAGTTCCAGGACAGAGTCCCCCGCCGCTGTCGCCCGAGAGGAGCAAATAAAGGTGACAGCAGGTTTACAGGAGGCCGCGGCGCCCGGGAGGAGAGCTGACGGTAACGGACAACACTGAGCCTCGGGTGCAGTTTGTCTCAAGGCGACACCTGCGGCTGCAGAACGCTGACGGTTTGATGTCCCGCTTAGCCGCTCCGTCACCTCCGTCACGCTGATCTACGGAGGAGCTCTCAGCTGCTAAATGTGGTCCTGCACCCACATTTAAGTTAACACCTTAACTTCATTTACTCTCTCCCTAGCTCTCTTTATTTCTGTGAAGGAGTAGTCATTTCATTCAGTAAATAGTCTACCAAATCAATTGATGAGATGACTTCCTGTTCACATTTGAAACGAGGATCCCACATCTTCCAATCTGCGTCGTTCAGTCTGCAACTGAGCATGTGCATCCTATTCTTTGGAACGTAACGTTGTTGCGTCGTTTTACCCGGATACAGTGATGCAATTTGGCAACCTCCTTGTGAACTTGAAAGCTTATAGTTAGAGCTGGCTCAGGCTTGGACCAGCTTTTGTTATGCTGCTATAGGCCTAGACTGCCGGGGGAACTGGCGCACTGACACACTGGGATCCTAGCTCACCCCCTTCCCCCCCAACCCTTCATCACTTACTTTAACTCTTCCTGTCCCATTAAAGTTACTAAGACCTTCAGCTGAACGTGTCAGTGTTTGTGGAGTTTACACAGCTGTTGAAACACAGAGGGAGTTCCTGGGAATGCAAACTAGTTTAGTTTTTATTAAGATTTCAAAATATCCTCATCAGATATTTAATGATGGTCTAAAGACGTTTATGAGGGATGCATCCGGCTGAGAGTCTCCAGTTAACAGGGTTGCTGTTTAAACCAAAACACTTTGCTTTTTCCATGTTTTTAACCGCAGGTGCAGGTTTTTCCGCTTTTGGAGCAAAATTTCAAATTTGAAGAAAATTAAATTTTTCGACAGGCTCTGGATCAACTTTTTTGTCAATTTTTTTTTTTTGTCAAATTTATTTTTGTCAAATTTATTTTTGTCAAAACATTTTTTGTAAAAAAAAAGTTTTGTCAACATTTTTTTTCAAAACTTTTTTTTTCAAAAAAAATTTTTTCAAAAAATTTTATTTCAAATTTTTCTTAGTAACATTTTTTTTAGTAAAATATTTTTTTGTCATTTTTTTTTTTTTGTCAATTTTTTGTCAACGTTTATGAGGGATGCATCCGGCTGAGAATCTCCAGTTAACAGGGTCGCTGTTTAAACCAAAACACCGGCCGATCTCTGCGATCACGGCTTTTTGAGTTCAAAAGGATTTTAAAGCCGTGTTGAAACGTCTTTGCTACTCGCGCTTATCTCCTCTCACGTGTTGATTCAGTGAATCCATCTGTGATGAAATATAGCACCATCTAAAACAGGTTGAACTTAGGATCACAAGGCTCTCAAGTTTTGAACTCAGTTCAGAGTGAGGTTTTGGCAGCAGATTGAATCCTCCCATTATCCAGATTCATGTACACTCATCATCACTTTAGGGAATCATTCAATGCCACACTGGTAATGTGATATAAACAATGGGGGGAAACCAATGCAATAAAAGACACATTCATTCAAATGCATTTTTTATAATTGATTTTAAATGCAGGGGTGCTTATCTGCCCTCCCTGCAGAAAATGAATTATACAATAGAAGAGCAAAGGAAAACAACAAACAGACAGAAATCAATCAACTATAGGTTAAAAGCCTTTCTAAAGGTGGTGTTGAGTCCGGATTTGAATTTGTGAGTGAGGGAGAGAATCTGAGGTGTTGGGGGAGAGAGTTCCAGAGGGTGGGGGCTGCAGCAGAGAAGGCCCTGTCCCCCCAGGTTTGGTGCTTGGGTTTGGTGAGAGGGGTAAGGGTTTACAACTTTGACTGCCTTCTCTCTTCTCTATGAAGGACCACGTCACACAGGGATATAAGTTTGAACATTCACTGAGTTAGTTCTGCGTCATGTGGCCCAGCAGAAGGAGGCTCAGGATGGGGGTTCCATCTCGGCGTTATCATGCCGAGCTGATCTTGACCCCAGGCTGAACCTGGAATTAGAAGAGGGCACAGAAGCAAGTCGAGTAGGAGAGGATAAGGAAAAAGGTGAAGTGAAGCAGGGGAAGGTGAGGGAGGGTGGGGTTGAAGAATCACGGACGAACAGGTGGAGTAGGCTGGCTATGTTTAAGTAGGCTTGTCAGGTGATTGAGGGCGTGGTTCAGGCGTGGTCCTGCGCCCACATTTAAGTTAACACCTTAACTTCATTTACTCTCTCCCTAGCTCTCTTTATTTCTGTGAAAGAGTAGTCATTTCATTCAGTAAATAGTCTACCAAATCAATTGATGAGATGACTTCCTGTACACATTTGATACGAGGATCCCACATCTTCCAATCTGCGTCATTCAGTCTGCAACTGAGCATGTGCATCCTATTCTTTGGAACGTAACGTTGCGTCGTTTTACCCGGATACAGTGATGCAATTTGGCAAGCTCCTTGTGAACTTGAAAGCTTATAGTTAGAGCTGGCTCAGGCTTGGACCAGCTTTTGTTATGCTGCTATAGGCCTAGACGGCCAGGGGAACTGGCGCACTGACACACTGGGATCCTAGCTCACCCCCTTCCCCCCAAACCCTTCATCACTTACTTTAACTCTGCCTGTCCCTTTAAAGGTGACATATCCTGCAGAATGGACTCTTTAATGGTTCTCTACCTGAAATCTGTGTCCCTGTCTACAAACCCCCTGAAAAGTCAAAGACTCCATCCTGCCCCTGTTCTGATTTCTCCACCTTTCTGTAAATGTGTGCTGAAACCAGCCGTTTCAGTTTCCAGTGTTTTTCATACGTCACAACGCCATCCGGTCTGTAACAGGAAGTCAGAGCTCGGAGCTTGTTCAGCCCATAGACTGTATAAAATACAACTCAACCCCTCCTCCGTTTTTCATTCCCTGCACACATGTGTGCTAACAAGGAGCTTAGGAGGGAGGCATGCTAGTTGTAGGCTGTCTTAATAAACACAAAGGTCGCGTTGACTCCCCACGTCTGCAGATTTGAAGATCTAGTGGATGATTTTTAGTTTGCATGGAAAAGTGCTAGCGCTAGTTAGCATAGCCACATAGCTACATGTTGGTAGCTGTGTACCAAGACACACGTCGACATGCTGACAAATAAAACAACAAGAAACACTAAATCTGTGACCAATGGTTCAGAAAGGTCCTGCTGCAGGCGCCTCTCCGTCAGGATCAGATTCTGGATCAGATTCAGAGGGTTGAAGTAACGCGGGTCTGTGAGCAGCCGTGTATATTCAGCCAACATGTAAACACTAGATCAACTTGCTGGACAGCCGAGGCCACACCCACTTCCTGAGGGGGCGTGGTCAGAGAGAAAACAGACTGTTCTGAGGAGGACTGAAGAAGAGGGCTTTTCAGGCAGACCAGAATCTGATTTCAAAGTGTTTTTTTTGAGCATAAACTTTAAAGACATGTTTTGGGGACCTCTTAGACCAAAATATGTTGATGAAAAAAGTGTGATATGTCACCTTTAAAGTTACTAACCATAGACCTTTCCGGAGTCCCTGAGCTCCCTTGTCTCGTAGGTTCCTCTGGATCTCTGCCGTAGACGTCCTCCTGATACGGACGTGCTGGACTCCAGCGGCAACAGCTTCTACTACTCGTCTCATCACTATCACCTCTCTCTCTTACTCCCCTA
>NW_023260177.1:0-37960 GCF_009762535.1 Notolabrus celidotus | reverse complement strand
ATGAAAATGAGGCCAAAATGGGTCTGTGCAAGGGTGCATACTTTTGCTAATTTCTCCTAGAGCTTTTCTCTGATTCAGTCCGAACGAGGCACATTCTATAGTAAACCCATTGATGATTAATACAAAGTAAAGGCATTCCGTTCAGACGAAAGATGTGGGCGTGGCAGACTTTGGGGCGGGGCATACAAAAAAAAAACGCCGGAAAATGGATTTTTGTGACTTTAAAATGCACGTAATCTCACCTCATCCAACACACTCATCAGTCCTGGGGAAAATTGCAACATTTTATGGGTTTCGTAAAAAAAAATTTGCTCACTAGCGCCCCCTACAGTTTTCAAAAACCCCTCCCCATGGGGTTATTTTGAGCTAAATGCTTGAAAAATTTTACACATATTCATGGCATCAGGACGCACAAAAAAGCCTCTTGCACCCATATCCCAAACTCAACAGGAAGAGCGCCACCTAGCTTTGAACATGAAAAGTGGCGTCAAAATAAGGGTGCATACTTTCACTATTCTAGAGCTTTTCTCCGATTCAGTCCAAACCAAGGTCAACCTATAGTAGACACCTTGATGAGAAGAAATGATCAGAACAAATTTTAATCAGACAAAAATTGTGGGCGTGGCAGGCGTTGAGACGTGGGGAAAAACGCACATACAGCTTTGAATGTGAAGAATGACGCCCAAATAAGGGTGCATACTTTTGAGAGCTCCTACTAGAGCTTTTCTCTGATTCAGTCCAAATGAGGCACATTCTATAGTAAACACATTGATGATTAATACAAAGTAAAGGCATTCCGTTCAGACGAAAGTTGTGGGCGTGGCAGACTTTGGGGCGGGGCATCAAAACAAAACGTTGGATAATGGATTTTTGTGACTTTAAAATGCACGTAATCTCACCTCATCCAACACACTCATCAGTCCTGGGAAAAGTTGCAACATTTTATGGGTTTCGCAAAAAAAGTTGAAAAAGTGTGCTCACTAGCGCCCCCTACAGTTTTCAAAAACCCCTCCCTAAAGAGGTTATTTTGAGCTACATGCTTGAAAAACGTTCCACATATTCATGGCATCAGGACGCACAAAAAAGCCTCTTGCACTCATATCCCAAACTCAACAGGAAGAGCGCCACCTAGCTTTGAACATGAAAAATGGCGTCAAAAGAAGGGTGCATACTTTCGCTATTCTAGAGCTTTTCTCCGATTCAGTCCAAACCAAGGTCAACCTATAGTAGACACCTTGATGAGAAAAAATTATCAGAACAAATTATGTTCAGACTAAAATTGTGGGCGTGGCAGGCGTTGAGGCGGGGCATCAAACGCACATACAGCTTTGAATGTGAAGAATGACGCCCAAATAAGGGTGCATACTTTTGAGAGCTCCTCCTACAGTTTTTCTCTGATTCAGTCCAAACAAGGAACATTCTATAGCAGACATATTGACGATTAAATTATTGTTAAAGGAATTCTGTTCAGACTAAAATTGTGGGCATGGCACACTGTCAAGTTTGGAGGTTTTCTTGGCAATCTGCCAAAAACTTGGAACATTTGCACCACCTGAGGCAGCACATACTCTCAGATCTTGCTTTCGCATCGTGTGGTGGCAAATATCAGGCGGCGGTTTACACGTGGCGGCGGCTCGCGTAGGCGGCGACTGCGGGCGCGCGAGGGCCCGTTCATCGCCGCTTGCGGCTTTAATTCCTTTTGTACTTCCCCCCTTTCTCTCTGTATCAATCTCTCCTCCCCACACAGTTACATAACCCGGCTCTGTTCCCTCGTCACCTTGCCTCAAAGTTAAACAATCACCCCAGCTTCCTCTCTCACCTCTCCTCTCCTCTGTTGACTCTGACTCCTCCTCGATGCTGTTATTTGACAGATGCGTGTATTTCAGCGTGAGGTACTTTTTTTTTCCATCTGCCTGATTACCGTTGAGGGTGTAATATCTTTCCTGGGTTCTCTGTTTAACATCGTTTCCAGAGTTTCCTCCTCTGCATTGTGAAACTCTCCTCTCCGTGTGTTTTCTGTTCTCCCCGAGCGTCCAAATGAAGAGGTAGATTAAACTTTATGAATCTCAATGCGCTCCGTTCTGCATCTTTCGAGGGAAAACTCATCCGGTGATGGAATCAGCTCCGAAAATATTCACGCCATCAAACTACATCTGTAAAAGCTTTGATGCTTTTATGCAAATATGAGCGGCACAATGACTAATGAATGAATGAGTGCTGCAGATAATGTGTGCTCAAGTGTTTGTGTGTGTTTGTGTGTGTGTGTGTGTGTGTGTGTGTGTGTGTGTGTGTGTGTGTGTGTGTGTGTGTGTGTGTGTGTGTGTGTGTGTGCTGTAATACCCACCAGAGATAACCGTGGTCTGAAGCACCTCACTGATCCTCTGTGTCGCCTCAGGGATTTACCTAATCTAGCCATCCATCACATCAGAGCTTCAACTCACCTGTGTGTGAATGTGTGTGTGTGCGTGTGTGTGTGTGTGTGTGTGTGTGTGTGTGTGTGTGTGTGTGTGTGTGTGTGTGTGTGTGTGCATGACAGATACAGAGACAAACGGAGGGAGATGCATTTATCTGTATCCCTTTCACATTAGTTCATGTTTCTGGTGCATGCATGATTCAACACCACACGCTCTCTGTCACATTTCAACATCATATTGATAAATATTATCAGGAACTTTACCCCTGAACTACGTGCGTTTGGACCGGTGGACCCAGGGTCTAAATTTAGTTCAGGGGTAGATAATCATCCCCCCTAAAAAAGCCCCTGCTGGGGGGGAAGTACTTTTCAAAGGTCCCGGGACTTTCAGGGGGCGGGGCCTGCAATGCTGAACGTGTCTGATTGGTAGATTAACCTCAGTGTTTTTAATCCGCCCTCCGTCCACAATAACATCACACACATCTGTGATTCACTTGATTTCTCTTTCTTTCATTAGTTTTTATTTGTTCTATCTTTTTTGTATGTGTGTGTACTTTTCAAAAGAAGAAGCTGTGATTCTCTTGATTTAGCAGCTTGTAACAGTAGTCTTCTCTCAGCCCACCGTGAATGCGTCTCTCCTCCCGGTGTTCCGCTTTTAAAAGTGACCCTGTAAACTGGAGCCCTTCAGCTGAACGTGTCAGTGTTTGTGGAGTTTACACAGCTGTTGAAACACAGAGGGAGTTCCTGGGAATGCAAACTAGTTTAGTTTTTATTAAGATTTCAAAATATCCTCATCAGATATTTAATGATGCTCTAAAGACGTTTATGAGGGATGCATCCGGCTGAGAGTCTCCAGTTAACAGGGTCGCTGTTTAAACCGAAACACCGGCCGATCTCTGCAATCAGGTCTTTTTGAGTTCAAAAGGATTTTAAAGCCGTGTTGAAACGTCTTTGCTACTCGCGCTTATCTCCTCTCACGTGTTGATTCAGTGAATCCATCTGTGATGAAATATAGCACCATCTAAAACAGCGCCAGCTGAGTCTCTTCATGCTAACAGGCTAACTGTTGTGTTGCTCATAATGATACCTGCCTGTCCGTCTGCTTCTATGGTGTCATTGTGATGAATGGCATTCCTCTTTGTGTTACTGCCCTCTACTGGTGTTGATTCATTCATTGCTTTTTCCATGTTTTTAACCGCAGGCGCAAAATTTTCAGTTTTTTTCATGTTTTTCTGCTTTTGGAGCACAATTTCAAATTTGGGTCAACTTCTTTGTCAAATTTTTTCTGTCAATTTTTTTTTTCCCAATTTTTTTTTGTCACATTTTTTTACATTTTTTTTTCAAAATTTTTTTTTGGTCAGATTGTTTTTGTCCAAAAAATTTTTTTGTCAAATTTTTTTTATCACATTTTTTTAAATCAAATTTTTTGAAAAACCATTCACAGTCATTGTTTTTTCCATCTGTGATGAAATATAGCACCATCTAAAACAGCGCCAGCTGAGTCTCTTCATGCTAACAGGCTAACTGTTGTGTTGCTGTTAATGATACCTGCCTGTCCGTCTGCTTCTATGGTGTCATCTGTGATGAATGGCATTCCTCTTTGTGTTACTGCCCTCTACTGGTGTTGATTCATTCATTGCTTTTTCCATGTTTTTAACCGCAGGCGCAAAATTTTCAGTTTTTTTCATGTTTTTCTGCTTTTGGAGCACAATTTCAAATTTGGGTCAACTTCTTTGTCAAATTTTTTCTGTCAATTTTTTTTTTCCCAATTTTTTTTTGTCACATTTTTTTACATTTTTTTTTTCAAAATTTTTTTTTGGTCAGATTGTTTTTGTCCAAAAATTTTTTTTGTCAAATTTTTTTTATCACATTTTTTTAAATCAAATTTTTTGAAAAACCATTCACAGTCATTGTTTTTTCCATCTGTGATGAAATATAGCACCATCTAAAACAGCGCCAGCTGAGTCTCTTCATGCTAGCAGGCTAATTGTTGTGTTGCTCATAATGATACCTGCCTGTCCGTCTGCTTCTATGGTGTCATCTGTGATGAATGGCATTCCTCTTTGTGTTACTGCCCTCTACTGGTGTTGATTCATTCATTGCTTTTTCCATGTTTTTAACCGCAGGCGCAAAATTTTCAGTTTTTGTCATGTTTTTCTGCTTTTGGAGCACACTTTCAAATTTGGGTCAACTTCTTTGTCAAATTTTTTCTGTCAATTTTTTTTTTCCAAATTTTTTTTTCAAATTTTTTTTTGGTCAAATTTTTTTTTGTCAATTTTTTTTGTCAAATTTTTTTATCAAAATTTTTTTTTGGTCAGATTGTTTTTGTCACAAAAAATTTTTTGTCAATTTTTTTTTATCACATTTTTTTAAATCAAATTTTTTGAAAAACCATTCACAGTCATTGCTTTTTCCATCTGTGATGAAATATAGCACCATCTAAAACAGCGCCAGCTGAGTCTCTTCATGCTAACAGGCTAACTGTTGTGTTGCTCATAATGATACCTGCCTGTCCGTCTGCTTCTATGGTGTCATTGTGATGAATGGCATTCCTCTTTGTGTTACTGCCCTCTACTGGTGTTGATTCATTCATTGCTTTTTCCATGTTTTTAACCGCAGGCGCAAAATTTTCAGTTTTTTTCATGTTTTTCTGCTTTTGGAGCACAATTTCAAATTTGGGTCAACTTCTTTGTCAATTTTTTTCTGTCAAATTTTTTTTTCCAAATTTTATTTTGGTCAAATTTTTTTTTGTCAATTTTTTTTACATTTTTTTTTCAAAAATCTTTTTGGGTCAGATTGTTTTTGTCAAAAAAAAAATTTTGTCAATTTTTTTTTATCACATTTTTTTAAAACACATTTTTTGAAAAACCATTCACAGTCATTGATTTTTCCATCTGTGATGAAATATAGCACCATCTAAAACAGCGCCAGCTGAGTCTCTTCATGCTAACAGGCTAATTGTTGTGTTGCTCATAAGGATACCTGCCTGTCCGTCCGTCTGCTTCTATGGTGTCATCTGTGATGAATGGCATTCCTCTGTGTTACTGCCCTCTACTGGTCTGGTGGTGTAGTGCATTTACTTTTTTTTCTCCATACGTCACTGGCCTGATTTACACAATCTACCCGGGACTTCAGCCCACGGTCGAAACGCAGACAACAATGGGGGCACAGGAACCTTTTAGTTCAGGGGAAAGTAGTTCTTGAACACTTGGTCGAAATGCACCTTTTGAGTATCAGATCCATCTGATGTATGAACCAACATGTCTATCACTTATTTAAGACACATGCTGTAGGAAGCCTTAACTTTCTGCATGACATATATTTTGAAATAATAAAGAACAACAGAATAACGATATGAAAGGTGATTAATCACCTGAGTTTGCAGCCCCCTCAGCTTATGAAGCCATATGGTGATCATCATTAGCTTTCTATCCCATGGTTAAGCTCCTCAGAGAAGTTGCAGAACTAATTTACAGATCTGTTGCATGAAAAGCAGCCAGACGAGTGTTTAAAGTACCAACAGAACCTCACCGGTAAAAATAATAAATTAAATGTAGTTTAAAGAACACAGTATTTGATATTTAGTTCATACATCCTGCAGCTCGATTAAACTCAATGAAACTGCAGAAATAAAAGAGCTCAACTTTTCGTTCCAGCCTCTCTGATACCTCTCTGTTTTGGTGTTCCTCTATCAAACGCAGGTTTACGACTCGTACCCGGTCTGATTAGATTCAGTAGAAGTCTGAGATGTAGCTCCCCTCACTCGTAAAGAAACTAATCTCTCTTCCTGAACTCTAAACTACAAAGCAGCAGCAGGATGAAGGTGAACTGAACTCTGCCGTTCCCAAGTCAACCCATTAAGTTGTTTACCTCGGCGAGCCTCGCCTCAGCCCGAGAGGAGCTGCTGGGTTAACAGTCGTATGAGAGGAGAGGTGATGAGGAGGTTTCTGGATATTGTGATGCCTTTGTTAATTCAGCTTTAATTGAGTGTTTAGGGAATACAGAAACGTGCAATAGTTTTCTGTCCTCTTTGGATTAAGTCAGACCGGTCCACTGTTCCTTGATCCTTGTTACTGAAGAATTCCCTTCAGGGAGTTCACAGTAAGGTTGAGGTTTTACATAAGTTACAGAGTCTAAATCAGAAGTTAAGTTTTAAAATGTTTTATTGTGATTAAAAGGAAAGTGTTGGAAAGCTTAGAGGTCCAGTTTTAGATCATCCTCAGACATCAGGGTCTAAATTCAGCCTGGACTCTGAAGTCTGAGGTATTTAGGTACCCTACGTATGTCAAGTAGCTTTTGGTGTCTATTTTTATTTAGTTTAAGGTTCGCTTTAGAGTCTGTATCGAGGTACCCTTGTCTATTTGCCATGCTTTTGAAGAACCCTTAAGAAGCTTTAGGGCCTCCCTTTAATATCTTATTTGTGGTATCATGTTATGTCTGTTTCAAGGTACCCTTCAAGGATCTGTTTTATGTCTATCTGAGAATCTTATCTGGGCTTTTATTTTGATATATCCTTCAGTGTTTGTTTTGAGGTAACCATAAGTTCCTGTTGAAAGATATTATCAATATATCTTTGAGGTATCATAAAAAAAAAATCCTTTAACCGTGTATCTCAAAATATCACTGTGTTGACGTCCTCTCAAGTGTCTGTTATACGGTACCCTTAGGGTTTGTTTTGAGGTACCCTTGGTGGCTGTTTCATGGTACCATTCAATGGTTTAATGGTACCATGAGCATCGTTTTCAGAAACCCTTTAGCCTTCTAAATTGTCTCTTCTAAGCTGCTCTTTTGCATTTGTTTCAAGGTTCACTTTACAGCTGTTTTAAGTACCCTCACAGTCCTTTTCAAAGTACCATTAAGGATCTGTTTTTATGTACTCTTTGTTTTTGCATCCTTTTTAAAGATGCGTTTAGCAAATGTTTTAAAATACGTTTCAGAGTCTGGTTCGAGGTACCTTTAGGCTTTTATTTTGATATATCCTTCAACCTTTGTTTTAAGGTACCCATAAGTGTGATGTTATTTTTGAAATATCTTAAAGCACTTACCTTAAGATATTACTGTTTTGACTGTATTTAAATTTTCTGTTTTATGGTACCTTCAGTTTTTTTAGGTACCCTTGGTTGCCGTTTCATGTTACCAATTACGATTTATTCCAGTGCCTGTTTCAAGGTATCCTAAAACATCTGTGTTAGAGTACCCTATGGGCCCGATCTACTAAAGGTTCGCGTGTATAAAAACACGTGCAAACTTGATAGCGCGCGCAAAGCTGACGTACTAACCGGGAGCACCGAGGATTGCGTCTGTCAAATGAGCAAAATAGCACTCGCTATTCATTTAGCGTGTTTGCCTTCATGAATATGCAGAATACATGTAGATCATCAGATCGTGCAAAATACTGGGAGGAGGAGATGCAAATGTAATCATTTAGCACACGCAATGTGATCTATCAAACCTGAAGCAGATAGCGGGCGGTGTTTCTGCGTCTATCTTTAGCACGTTTGAAAGGCAGGTGCAAACTGGCACAGCGTTACGCACACATGGCTGCGGTCACTGCAAAGCTCAGCATAACATCGCTTTACAACATGCCCACAACAGCTGGGCTAACAAGCATTACTAAATGTTTTAGTCAATCAAACCAAGAGAACAAAATAATAATAATAAAACAACACAAATTCAAAGCAGTTCAGCACCACGGATAGCGACCGCATCATTCTGACACCCACTTTAACTTTTTCATATAATGAGAGCACAGTAGGTCACTGTATCAACAGATATACAGTTTAGTCAAATTGGCACAGCGGCCCACATCTTCACATACAAACAAAAATCAATATGAAGTACTCGGCCTACTCACCACTGTCTGGACGAGCCTTAAGCTCCGCGGACTTGTCCACGATGCACTGTACGTCCATTTTCTTTGATCTGTCATTCTCAATAGATAACATGACATGTCCACTCAGTCTCTCCTGTCCCATCGTGCTCATCAAGGGGTTCTTAGTTAGTTTGAACTTGGAGAATGAGCGCTCACTGAGCTGCGCCAGGCAGCTCTGCTTAACTCCTCATCTCGTGCTTGCAGCAGTGTGTTGGGGTGAATTGACTCAAACATGTTCCCAGTTCCATTTAAGCTGGTGGATCTTTGGGACAGTTGCTGGATGATGATATCAGGCATTAAAAACGTTCACCTGAAAGTTGCTCCCTGGGACAGTGAGGCGACTGTCTTCATTTAAGTGATGCCTAACTTTTCTAGAGCAAGACTGGCAGACTAAGCCTCATCAAATCGCTCTCTAAACTCCATCAAAACGCTGATTGAGTTTTGGAGAAGAGTAGATGCGTTTATTTCATCGGCAGATCTTCTGTTTTTTCTCACATCATTCACCTTTTCACAGATGGCCTCCCAAATCGTGTTTCTAACGCTGAGATGTCTCTGCTGGAGTTCACCGATGTGTTTATTTCCCTCCTCCACAAAGACCTCCAACTCCATGACTTCAACCTTCATTTATCACTTAAGGCCACTCTGCTCTCTCAAACTCTCCATGGTGGCAGCTGATAGCACACGCAGAATCCTCATTAAAATAGGGCGGTCCAACCACTTTTGCACTCGTTATCATTTGCGCCCTATGTCTCTATTGAGGAGCCTGCAACAACTAACCTAGAGCACACTAAGTGACTGATTTAAGGTACCTGGCAGACAGTTTTATGTTTCACGTGGCTTTATCAGACAACTTCATAATCAGTTATATGTAAGCATTATTATCTGTTACAAGGCCTCCTAAAGTGTCTTTTCTAAGATGCTCTTTTGCGTTTAGTTCAAGGTTCTTTGCAGTTCTTTTAAGGTACCCTGAGCATCTGATCTGAAGGTCCCTTCAGAATATGGTTTAAGTTACCCTAATGTGCCTGTTTCTCTCTTCCCTTTAATGTTGGGGTAGCCTTTGGCATGTGTTTCCAGATACCCTTGCATCTATTTAAGATGCGTTTCAAGGTACACTTTTATGTATTTTCAAGGTACCCTTACTGTCTATTTCAAATGAGGTTTCGAGGTACCCTTCTTTTGTTTGTAAAGGGTTTTTTAAAGCCTGTTTCAAAATCTCATTGCTGTCTTTTTCCAGATTTTCTGATGAAATGTCCCTTTAGTCTCTGTTTTCAGGAACCCTCAGCTTTCATTAACTAAGTTAAACTTGCTCAAGGTCGTTGCTCTCTATGCAGCAGTTACAGAGCTTTGATTCCTTTAGATAGAAGATCAGATTGTGAATGAAACCAAGCCTGGATATATAGTTCACAAGATTTCCTCTGACAGTGGTGTGAATGTTGGCCTTTCACCGCTGACAGGAGCTTTTCAGGAGACGTGACAGCATGAAACAAAGACTCTGTTACTCTCATTAAACGCTGCTCTCCTTATCTGATGCTCACATTTACATTAAAGTCTTTTTGTGCTGACTCTCTTTGAATGAATGGAGGATCAGAGTCTCACTCAAAGACACACTGCAGCAAAAGTCTATATGTTTATCTCTGCAGGATACAGATCAGGGCAGCTACTAACCTCTTATCTCTGTTGTATCTTGTGTGTGTGAGTGTGTGTGCATGTCTGTGTTTGTGCATTCGTGTGTGTGTGTGTGTGTGTGTGTGTGTGTGTGTGTGTGTGTGTGTGAGACTTTGTCCGTCCCTGTTCTGTGTTTGTGTATTTGTCTTTATGTGTATGTGTGTTTCTGGTTAGAAGCTCTGCGGGGGGTAACCATGGTGGAGCTGGTGAAGAAAGAAGGCAGCACACTGGGCCTCACGATCTCAGGAGGAACCGACAAGGACGGGAAACCGCGGGTATCGAACCTACGGCCCGGAGGACTGGCAGCTAGGTGAGTGCAATACCAACGAAGAAGAAGAAGAAGAGTACAAAGACTTTCTAACATCACCTGTCATGTGTGTCATGATTCTTTGTGCAGGAGTGACCAGCTAAACGTCGGGGACTACATCAAGTCAGTAAACGGCATCAACCTGACCAAACTGCGGCACGAAGAGATCATCAGCTTACTGAAGAACGTAGGAGAGAGGGTTCTGCTGGAGGTGGAGTATGAACTGCCCCCTACAGGTAGACATGGGTACTACATCCTTCAATCCTAGATCAGGAGGCACTGCATTAAATACATGACTCTGTAGTGGAAGTCACTGCATTAAAAACATGAATCTGTAGTGGAAGTCACTGCATTAAAAACAGACATGACTCTGTAGTGGAAGTCACTGCATGACTCTGTAGTGGAAGTTACTGCATTAAAAACAGACATGACTATGCAGTGGAAGTCACTGCATGACTATGTAGTGGAAGTCACTGCATTAAAAACAGAGATGACTGTAGCTGAAGTCACTGCATTATAAACAGACATGACTCTGTAGTGGAAGTCACTGCATTACATACAGACATGACTCTGTAGTGGAAGTCACTGCATTACATACAGACATGACTCTATAGTGCAAGTCACTGCATTACATACAGACATGAATCTGTAGTGGAAGTCACTGCATTAGAAACAGGCATGACTCTGTAGTGGAAGTCACTGCATTAGAAACAGGCATGACTCTGTAGTGGAAGTCCCTGCATTAAAAACAGACATGACTCTGTAGTGGAAGTCACTGCATTAGAAACAGGTATGACTCTGTAGTCAAATTCACTGCATTAAAAACAGACATGACTCTGTAGTGGAAGTCACTGCATTAAAAACAGACATGACTGTGTAGTGGAAGTCACTGCATTAAAAGCAGACATGACTCTGTAGTGGAAGTCACTGCATTAAACACAGACATGACTCTGTAGTGGAAGTCACTGCATTAGAAACAGACATGACTCTGTAGTGGAAGTCACTGCATTAAACACAGACATGACTCTGTAGTGGAAGTCACTGCATTAAACACAGACATGACTCTGTTGTGGAAGTCACTGCATTAAACACAGACATGACTCTGTAGTGGAAGTCACTGCATTAAAAATAGACATGACTCTGTAGTAGAAGTCACTGCATTAGAAACAGACATGACTCTGTAGTGGAAGTCACTGCATTAAACACAGACATGACTCTGTAGTGGGAGTCACTGCATTAAACAGAGACATGACTCTGCAGTGGAAGTCACTGCATTAAACACAGACATGACTCTGCAGTGGAAGTCACTGCATTAAAAACAGACATGACTCTGTAGTGGAAGTCACTGCATTAAAAACAGACATGACTCTGCAGTGGAAGTCACTGCATTGACAACAGACATGACTCTGTAGTGGAAGTCACTGCATTAAAAACAGACGTGACTCTGTAGTGGAAGTCACTGCATTAAAAACAGACGTGACTCTGTAGTGGAAGTCACTGCATTAAAAACAGACATGACTCTGTAGTGGAAGTCACTGCATTTAAAACGGACATGACTCTAGTGGAAGTCACTGCATTTAAAACGGACATGACTCTGTAGTGGAAGTCACTGCATTAAAAACAGACATGACTCTGTAGTGGAAGTCACTGCTTTAAAAACAGACATGACTCTGTAGTGGAAGTCACTGCATTAAAAACAGACATGACTGCAGTGGAAGTCACTGCATTAAAAGCAGACATGACTCTGTAGTGGAAGTCACTGCATTAAAAACAGACATGACTCTGTAGTGGAAGTCACTGCATTAAAAACAGACATGACTCTGTAGTGGAAGTCACTGCATTGATAACAGACATGACTCTGTAGTGGAAGTCACTGCATTAAAAACAGACATGACTGCAGTGGAAGTCACTGCATTAAAAGCAGACATGACTCTGTAGTGGAAGTCACTGCATTAAAAACAGACATGACTCTGTAGTGGAAGTCACTGCATTAAAAACAGACATGACTATGTAGTGGAAGTCACTGCATTAAAAACAGACATGACTCTGTATTGGAAGTCACTGCATTAAAAACAGACATGACTCTGCAGTGGAAGTCTATGCATTAAAAACAGACATGACTCTGCAGTGGAAGTCACTGCATTAAACACAGACATGACTCTGTAGTGGAAGTCACTGCATTAAACACAGACATGACTGTAGTGGAAGTCACTGCATTAAGAACAGAC
The DNA here is from genome assembly GCF_009762535.1 of Notolabrus celidotus. NCBI lineage: Eukaryota > Metazoa > Chordata > Actinopteri > Labriformes > Labridae > Notolabrus > Notolabrus celidotus. The sequence continues at coordinate 25,475 of NW_023260177.1, read as the reverse complement.
ATGACTCTGCAGTGGAAGTCACTGCATTAAAAACAGACATGACTCTGTAGTGGAAGTCACTGCATTAAAAACAGACATGACTCTGTAGTGGAAGTCACTGCATTAAAAACGAACAGGACCCTTTAGTGGAAGTCACTGCATTAAAAACAGACATGACTCTGTAGTGGAAGTCACTGGATTAAAAACAGACATGACTCTGTAGTGGAAGTCACTGCATTAAAAACAGACATGACTCTGTAGTGGAAGTCACTGCATTAAAAACAGACATGACTCTGTAGTGGAAGTCCCTGCATTGATAACAGACATGACTCTGTAGTGGAAGTCACTGCATTAAAAACGAACAGGACCCTTTAGTGGAAGTCACTGCATTAAAAACAGACATGACTCTGTAGTGGAAGTCACTGGATTAAAAACAGACATGACTCTGTAGTGGAAGTCACTGCATTAAAAACAGACATGACTCTGTAGTGGAAGTCACTGCATTAAAAACAGACATGACTGTAGTGGAAGTCACTGCATTAAAAACAGACATGACTCTGTAGTGGAAGTCACTGCATTAAAAACAGACATGACTCTGTAGTGGAAGTCACTGCATTAAAAACAGACATGACTCTGTAGTGGAAGTCACTGCATTAAAAACAGACATGACTCTGTAGTGGAAGTCCCTGCATTGATAACAGACATGACTCTGTAGTGGAAGTCACTGCATTAAAAACAGACATGACTCTGTAGTGGAAGTCACTGCATTGAAAACAGACATGACTCTGTATTAGAAGTCACTGCATTAAAAAGAGACATGACTCTGTATTAGAAGTCACTGCATTAAAAAGAGACATGACTGTATTTCCCTAAGTGATGTAATTGTATAGTAATTCGTTTCTCATAGTGGTTCCATTCATCTTTATTAAACATGTTCGCTCCATTAGCACGATGTCACATTAACTGCATGTGATCCAGACTCTAATTGATCTCACTGCGGAGCAACAGAAGTACATTAATCTTTGAAACACTGTATTAAAACCTCATTTTCTCTCCCTCTCTTATGTCATCTCTCTTTCCCTCTCTCCTCTCAAAGCACCCGACAGCAGCTCAGGGGTTATATCAAAGACAATCGACATCTGTTTGCACAAAGAGGGGAGCAGCTTTGGTTTCGTGATGAGAGGTAACCAGCAGTGAAAACGACCAATTAGCTGCATGTTTGCAGAAATACAGGAACATGTTAGGTCCCTGTCACACCATGACGATTCAGCCAGCGTTTTCCAGACGTATCAAAATGCCCCTAAAACGCTGACACACGCTGATGTTTTATTCAATGTTGGGCGTATACATATCATATTCATAACTTAAGTCCAACTATAGTCCACCAAAACTCTGCAGTCTCTGTTTGTAAGAACATGATGAGCCGTGGAGAGTGTCAGAGGAGTGAAACCAGCAGGAACACAGCCTCTGCTCTTTAAGATTTGATCAATGTCAATGCCATTGTTGATTCTGCTTATCAATCCAATTCCTGATCAGTTCTCCTAACGATTCCTGAGTATTTTTTTGAGGGGTAAAAAAGTAGTTCTACACAGTCTTCTGCACCAAAAGGAACCATTGCGATCAGGAGAGACACAATTTGAATATTAATGCTATTTATCACAACTGAATGAATGATGGAACTTGACAGAAATCTTTGGCATAAGGACTCTATGGGGATAATGTTGTGAGAATAGGATGTGTGAATTTGGCAGCAGAAGAAATCCCCCTAGAGTCCAGACTCTGGTGGTGGTGGTTGATGAATCCTAGGAATTGAAGACTTGCAGAGACGAGGTGGAGATGGGGAGGGGGAGGGGTGCGCACCATCAATGCAAGAAGGAACTAGCAGGAGAGAGAGACACATTTAAAAAGACAGCAGAGAGCTGATATGCTGATGATAAGGGCGTGCCACTGAGCTATTGGATGACGCTGCTGCTGATCAGCCAATGACAGCTCTCGAACATGCAGCTGGAAGCAGGTGAGCTATTGAACGAGGGAGAGGAGAGTTAAACTGCTGTGATTGCTTTATAGTCTTCCTGTCTGAACTTTCGCTAGAGCTACATTTTATTTTTTCCAAAATTATGTCGCACAAGACTGAACATGAACATATTCAACTTGAACATACTGAACAATAGGTTGACCTCATTCTCGGCCGCGTGAGTCCTGACGTGGCCCCTGGAGCCTGGAGGAAAAGACTTTGAATTTGGAGAGGAAAACCGCTTTTCCTCCAGGGGTCATTGCGGAGGTATTTTACCCGCTCTCGGTGCCTCATTTTCAGCCGCGTGAGTTTGGACGTGGCCCCTGGAGCCTGGAGGAAAAACACTTTTCCTCCAGGGGTCATCGCGGTGGTACTTTACCCGCTCTCGGTGCCTTGTGTTCGGCCGCGTGAGTCCGGACGTGGACCCTGGAGCCTGGAGATAAAGACTTTGAATTCGGAGAGGAAAACCGCTTTTCCTCCAGGGGTCATCGGGGAGGTATTTTACCCGCTCTCGGTTCCTCATTTTCAGCCGCGTGAGTTTGGACGTGGCCCCTGGAGCCTGGAGGAAAAACACTTTTCCTCCAGGGGTCATCGCGGTGGTACTTTACCCGCTCTCGGTGCCTTATTTTCGGCCGGGTGAGTCCGGACGTGGAGCCTGGAGGAAAAGACTTTGAATTTGGAGAGGAAAACCGCTTTTCCTCCAGGGGTCATCACAGAGGTATTTTACCCGCTCTCGGTGCCTCATTTTCAGCCGCGTGAGTTTGGACGTAGCCCCTGGAGCCTGGAGGAAAAACACTTTTCCTCCAGGGGTCATCGCTGTGGTACTTTACCCCCTCTCGGTGCCTCATTTTCAGCCGTGTGAGTCCGGACGTGGCCCCTGGAGCCTGGAGGAAAAACGCTTTTCCTCCAGGGGTCATCACGGAGGTATTTTACCCGCTCTTGGTGCCTCATTTTCAGCCGCGTGAGTTTGAACTTGGCCCCAAGAGCCTGGAGGAAAAACACTTTGAATCTTGTCTCCATGTGTCCTTGTGCTTGAAGGAGTTCTACGTCGCAGAGTGTTTGACGTCGAGCTGGGAAATGAATCGTTAAGAAGAATCGATAACATTTGAGGTGTACAATTCCGATTGAATTGATCAATTGGAACCGGTTCTAAGTCAGATCCGGTTTTCCATTCCCACCCCTAACGCCGGCATATGCTGGCTAAATCATAAAGGTGTGACAGGGCCATGAAGCAAATGAGTGTTGTAGACATTATATGGTTTATTTATGTTGATTCAAAGGCTACATTTATGTCAGATTTTTTTCCTAGCTGCATGTACATTTTTGCAGAAAAGTTACACTTGAAATATCAACAACATTGGAAATGTATTTACTACGTTTCAAGGAGATATCAATTACTGGTGCAGCCAAGTGCAGGAATGAAATGGGACAATCATTTTAGGCAGTGCCATATTTTTTGCATGACATGTCCCGGTAATTTGCTGCCTACTTTGTGCCAAAAAAATCCCCTCTTATGGTCAAAGTTCTATTAGATAAGGCAAGTTTCATACGTAATTAAAGGGAATTATGTCATGCAAAATACTTGAATTTAATTTGACTCTTTGATCGTACATGCAAAGATTTTCAGAGTAATTCCAGAAGTGTTGCATGCATACAATAATCTAATTTTGACTCAAATACAATTGGTCGTACTAGCAGCACATAAAGAAGGTGAAAGTTGTATGTCCAGTGTGCAGATGCATCAGACTTATGCTGCCTTCTCTCTGCAGGAGGAACCCACGAGGACTGGCACAAGTCTCGCCCCCTGGTGGTCACCTACGTCCGGCCGGGAGGTCCTGCAGACAGGTAGCAACGACCGCACATTCATGCAAACATGAAGCCAGAAACATAAAGGTTTTAAACACACACAGTCAGAGAGATGGGGACATATGAATCCTTTAAGGCAGGAAAAGGATGCGTTTAAAAATGTATAAAGAAAGACGAGCACAGGCATGAAGAGCAGCACAGCTCGGCCAGTTCCAGTCGAGAGTCTGCAGATCTCTCTCCGTGCCTCCATGCGAGTAAACCTCGGGGATAGCGGTGTCATTTCTCGTGTCTGTCACTGGTGCGTTGACAGTTATGTGTTACTCACGGCTGCAGCAGCATGAATCATCTCATATCCCTTTAATGTTGTCATCCTGTGTCTGTCTCAGTCTCCATGTTAAAGGAATAATCCACGACATGTTCATGTAAATGTCAGCTTTGTGACTGTTTCACTGATCAGCAGGGATTCAGTCTTCTGTGGATCTGATGAGTCGATTCAGAAACACCGACTCAGAAAACACTGCAGAGAGGAAAACATACTTTTATAACAGAGGGTAAGAACACGGCCCTGCAGTCCTGAAACATGGCTACCTTCAGAAGGGGAAATGGGAGGAAATTAGAATACATATATCTGCTGAAATTAAGGGTAGTTTGACTCCACATAAATCATGTGGATTACCAAAGACACAGAGGTCTGTGGACGCTGAAATGAGGCCAGAAATCAGGTTTCCTGACATTTATATGGACTTGATTTTAAACATGGTGAAGGACACGAAGCACAGCCTTGATGCTCTGTGATATTTCAGGGGATTTGTTGCTAAAATTGAAGCATCAAGAACACCGCGTCAATATATCCTATAGAAATCTTTTAAAGATATCTTACTGACTCTATGTTTGCTTTTTGGGGTTCCTCATTTTAAGGAAAACATCGTCCAAACATTACTCCTTAAGCTTTAAATCCACGTTTCAGTGCTTGGAGTCCAACAGGGATCTGTTTCTGTAGCTGTGAGCAGTCTGAAAACAAAACACTGTAACAGCTTTCTCTCATTGAAGAAGTCTGTCTGTTCCTCCGTAGGGCTGTCAACGAATATTCTAAATTCGAATATTTAAAAAAAACAGATTCGATTGTGGCAATGAATATTCGACTGCGGAAAAAAACACATCGGTGGCTGTTTTGAGAGTGGGCGCACTGCATGACGGGTCAGGGACCGGTCACAGGAGTCACACACGCACAGCGTGAAGCAGACGGCAGAGAGAAATCCTTCCATCCCCGGATCCTCAGTGCGCTCTGAATGCGTCTTTTCCTCCGTTGGGAATATAGTGAATGAAAAAGGATCTGGCCTCTTCACATGTGGACTGTCTGATCGGCTCTGGCCTCTTCACATGTGGACTTTCTGATCGGCACTGGCCTCTTCACATGTGAACTGTCTGATCGGCACCAGCCTCTTCACATGTGGACTGTCTGATCAGCACTGGCGTCTTCACATGTGGACTGTCTGATCAGCACTGGCCTCTTCACATGTGAACTGTCTGATCGGTTCTGGCCTCTTCACATGTGGACTGTCTGATCGGCTCTGGACTCTTCACATGTGGACTGTCTGATCGGCACTGGCCTCTTCACATGTGGACTGTCTGATCGGCACTGGCCTCTTCACATGTGGACTGTCTGATCGGCACTGGCCTCTTCACATGTGGACTGTCTGATCGGCTCTGGCCTCTTCACATGTGGACTGTCTGATCGGCTCTGGCCTCTTCACATGTGGACTGTCTGATCGGCTCTGGACTCTTCACATGTGGACTGTCTGATCGGCACTGGCCTCTTCACATGTGGACTGTCTGATCGGCACTAACCTCTTCACATGTGGACTGTCTGATCGGCTCTGGCCTCTTCACATGTGGACTGTCTGATCGGTTCTGGCCTCTTCACATGTGGTCTGTCTGATCGGCACTGGCCTCTTCACATGTGGACTGTCTGATCGGCACTGGCCTCTTCACATGTGGACTGTCTGATCGGCTCTGGACTCTTCACATGTGGACTGTCTGATCGGCTCTGGCCTCTTCACATGTGGACTGTCTGATCGGCTCTGGCCTCTTCACATGTGGACTGTCTGATCGGCTCTGGACTCTTCACATGTGGACTGTCTGATCGGTTCTGGCCTCTTCACATGTGGACTGTCTGATCAGCACTGGCCTCTTCACATGTGGACTGTCTGATCGGCACTGGCCTCTTCACATGTGGACTGTCTGATCGGTTCTGGCCTCTTCACATGTGGACTGTCTGATCGGCTCTGGCCTCTTCACATGTGGACTGTCTGATCGGCTCTGGCCTCTTCACATGTGAACTGTCTGATCGGCTCTGGCCTCTTCACATGTGGACTGTCTGATCGGCTCTGGCCTCTTCACATGTGAACTGTCTGATCGGCTCTGGCCTCTTCACATGTGGACTGTCTGATCGGCTCTGGTCTCTTCACATGTGAACTGTCTGATCGGCTCTGGCCTCTTCACATGTGGACTGTCTGATCGGCTCTGGTCTCTTCACATGTGAACTGTCTGATCGGCTCTGGCCTCTTCACATGTGGACTGTCTGATCGGCACTGGCCTCTTCACATGTGGACTGTCTGATCGGCACTGGACTCTTCACATGTGGACTGTCTGATCGGCTCTGGCCTCTTCACATGTGGACTGTCTGATCAGCTCTGGACTCTTCACATGTGGACTGTCTTGTGTTTTTGGCAAATAACCTGTCAGGCCTAAGACCCTACATTGACAGTGGACTAAAAGAGCCCGACAATCAGTGACACAGGGACAAAATGCAGTTTTTCCTCTCTTTTTTTTATACAAGTGCCAAGAATGTAAGTGGACTACTTTTTTGTTTTTAACTTTAACTTCAATTAATGTTAATAATATTTGCTTCAATCACTGAATGAAGCCTGCCTATATTAGGGACAAGAGTCGGGACCTTTAATTGCTCGCACAAGTCTTGTTCAGCACTCACTCAACGCACTGCGCACAGAGAGGGGAGGGGGGCGAGCGAGCGAGAGGTCTACGGTCTTCAAAGTGTTTCGGTATAGACCGTTAGGTCATTTGCTTGTTTTGTAATGTGTAGGTATGTTTTAGGCATGTTGTATCTTAAATAAAAATACATATACAAGTAGTTATGTCGCCTTGTATTAGTTTGTCCACCAAAGAAAAAGAGGAGAAGAAATGGTGAAGGAATGACAGAAGGAAAGGGTGGGATGAGAAAAGGAGACATAAAGGATGAAGAAACATGAAAAGAACAAAGAGAGAAAGAAAGAAAGAAAGAAAGAAAGAAAGAAAGAAAGAAAGAAAGGATGAATAACAGACCCAAAAAAGGAATCTACAGCAGAGATCCAGAGGAACCTACGGGACAAGGGAGCTCGGGGACTCCAGAAAGGTCTAAGAAAAGAGAGAAGAGAGGGAGACCAGATGAAAGAAAAAGAGGAGAATAAATGGTGAAGGAAGGACAGAAGGAAAGGATGGGATAAGAAAAGGAGACAAAGGATGAAGAAACATGGAAAAAAAGAGAGAAAGAGAGGAAAAAGGAATGAAAGAGAGAAAGAAAGAACAGAAAAAAAGGAAAGAAAGTAAGAGAGAAAGAAAGAAGGAATAAAAAAAAGAGAAACAAGTTAAGAAGCAAGAAAGAAAAGAAACAAGAACAGAAAGGAAAGAAGAAAAGAAAAAAAATAATTAAAGAAAGAAAGAAAAGGGGACAGCAGGAAAGAAGAAATGATAGAGCGAAAGAAAGAAGGAAAGGAAGAAGGAATAAAATAAATAAGAGAAAGAAAGAAAGAAAGAAAGAAAGAAAGAAAGAAAGAAAGAAAGAAAGAAAGAAAGAAAGAAAGAAACCTACGAGACAAGGGAGCTCAGGGACTCCAGAAAGGTCTATGGTTAGGAACTTTAATGGGACAGGAAGTCAAACACGGTCATGTCTTGAACTTTTTTGATGTAACTTCTTAAAGATTGAAGAAAGCGTTCAGTGATGCAGACTGCAGCCGGATCTGAGCCGCTGGTATCCCCAGATTCAGAAAGGTCCTGAAGTCCTGTTCTTACCAAGTCCTTCTCCTGGGTTCACAGGCTCAGCTTACACACTTACTCCACCAGGTAACTCTGGAACTTTCTCCCCTGGTCTCGTCCTTCGTTCCTCTTTTGAGCCGCTCTCTCTCTCTCTCTCACGTGTTCCTCCAGCCAGGATGGGAAAAGAATTAGGGGTAAAGAAACCTCGCCCTCCCTCCTCTCTGATAACAAACAGAGTCTGGGATGCTATTTTTATTACTCCACTCTCTGTGAAGGAGCTGCATGCAGAGATAAATGAGGACACATGCAGAACGTCTGCAGGACCGTACGCAGTCATGTGTCCTCGTGTTTTAGATCATATGCTTGTTGCAGATCTTTGCATATCTTTCTCTTCTGAAGAGATTCAACGTGATTGATCGTATAATACAGCGAACGACTCGTTTTGCATCATCCGTGTCCTCGTTCCTGTTGATGCCTCGCACACATAGGTGCGGGGACAAAACCAAGATTAAAATCCTATCTTTCTATTCAGCTATTTTGCCCTGCAGCTCATGGAACGCCGTCCTGAAGACAACCATCTCCGAATGTGGGTCAGCGCAGGAGAGAGGAATGAAATATTCTGCTGCTTTATATCCCATTTATATGCCAATTGGAGAAAACTTAATCCACAGCAGCAGCAGCAGCAGCGGCGTGCCGTCTCAGGAGTGCCTTCGTTTTTAGCTTTACCCGGTGGGAATTAAACAACAGCTCTGAAAGTGCTGGAGAGAGAGAGAGAGCCGTGATGTTTTATGCAGGAACACAAAGGAGCTGCTTTTCACTGCATCATCACATCAACAGAATAAAAAAGAAGGAAGGAAGCTGCAGGCGTCAGAGCCGGAGAAATGTCAGTGCAGACCTCCAGACATTGTTTCAACCATCAGGGTAAATTAGAGCGATCTGCATCCTCCCTAAAACACGGTTCAAACCATCATTGATGCTTCAGATCACAGCTGGAGGTGACATCCCTTTACCTTGTTTTATTCCTGTGCAGGAAACCAGAGGAATAAAAACAACATCAGATTCTGTTTGTCTCTTAGAAAACTATCATTGGACCGGGGAGAGTACTGTGATAATGTGGGAGCAGAGCACTTTGCAGCATTTAGCAAGTTACAGTGGCAAGGACAAACTTCCTTTAACAGGCAGAAACCTCCAGCAGGACCAGACTCATGTTAGACACACATCTGCTGAGACTGTGTTGGAGAGAGGGATAGAGGGAGATGAAGAGAGAGAGAGATGATAGTGGGGAGACGGATAGTAGTAGTTGTAGCAGCTGGAGTCTGACACGTCCACAGCAGCAGAGATCCAGAGGAACCTACGAGACAAGGGAGCTCAGGGACTCCAGAAAGGTCTAAGAAAAGAGAGAAGAGAGGGAGACCAGAAGAAAGAAAAAGAGGAGAAGAAATGGTGAAGGGATGACGGAAGGAAAGGACGGGGATAAGAAAAGGAGACATAAAGGATGAAGAAACATGGAAAGAACAAAGAGAGAAAGAAAGAAAGAAGAAAAAATAAATAAGGAAGGAAGGAAGAAAGAGACAAAGAAAGAAAGAAAGAAAGAAAGAAAGAAAGAAAGAAAGAAAGAAAGAAAGAAAGAAAGAAAGAAAGAAGGGATGATAGGAAAAAGGAAGGAAAAGAAGGAGATAAAGGATGAAGAAACTTGGAAAGAACGAGAGAGAGAGAGAAAGAGAGAAAGAGTGAAAGAAAGAAAGCAGAAACAAATGAAAGGAAAAAGGAGTAAAGGAAAGAAAGAAGAAAAGAAAGAATGAAAGAAAGAAAAGCAGGAAAGAAGGAATGAAAGGGAAAAAGAAAGGGAAGAGGGAAGGATAGAAAAGAAAGGAGATATAAAGGATGAAGAAACATGGAAAGAGCAAGAAAGAAAGAAGGAATGAACAAAGAAATAAAGAATGAAACGAAGAAAGAAAGAATGAAAGGAAAAAGGAATGAAAGAAAGAAGAACAGAAAAGTAAGAAGAAAAAAAGGAAAGAAAGAATAAATGAAAGAAGGAAGGAATTCAAGAAAGAAAGAAAGGAATAAAATAAAGAAAGAAAGAAGGAATTCAAGAAAGAAGGAATAAAAGAATGAAAGAAAGAATGGGCGGCAGAAAATATGGAATGGAGGCAAAAAGGAATGAAAGAAAGAAGAACAAAAAAGAAAGGAGAAAAGAAAGAAAGAAAGAATGACAGACCCAAAAAAGGAATCTACAGCAGAGATCCAGAGGAACCTACGAGACAAGGGAGCTCAGGGACTCCAGAAAGGTCTATGAAAAGAGAGAAGAGAGGGAGACCAGAAGAAAGAAAAAGAGGAGAATAAATGGTGAAGGAATGACAGAAGGAAAGGAGGGGATAAGAAAAGGAGACATAAAGGATGAAGAAACATGGAAAGAACAAAGAGACAAAGAAAGAAGGAATGGAAGCAAAAAGGAATAAAAGAAAGAAGAACAGAAAAGAAAGAAAGAAAGAAAGAAAGAAATACCCCCCAATACCTGGCTGACCTCCTTCACCAACACACTCCATCCCGGAACCTAAGGTCTTCGGACCTGGGTCTCCTCTCCATCCCTCGGACCAAGCTGCGGACCTTCGGGGACAGAGCCTTCAGTGCGGCGGCCCCTACTCTGTGGAACTCTCTCCCTCCTGACATCCTCAGTGCCCCAGATTTAAGAAAGCAGTCAAAACGCACCTTTTCCTCAAGGCCTCTCCCGGTTAGATATCCCCACCTACCCCCCCAGACCCCCTACCTGACCCTGTGAAGAGACCTTGTATTTGTCTTCCAAGTGGATCTAAGAGCACAATAAGTAAAACATTTCCCTGGATCGTTTGCATTTGAGCTTCTTATTTCTTTTTTTTTTCTCTTTTTTTTTTTTTTTTTCTTCTCTTGTCTGCATGTATATTTCTGGTTTGTGTCATGTTTGTCACAAACTGTCAAATATTCATGCAATTTATTCTTGCAGCAAAAGAAAAGAAAGAGAACATTTTTCTTCTGTGCTTGTGACTGTGTGCATGCAACCATCACCATCCCTCTTAGAACTCTGGCCTATCTTTTATTGACAGCTAATATCATGTTCTGTAAAAGAGGGCGTGCACACCTAGGTGGGCCAAACAAAATAAATAAGAGAAAGTGAAAGAAAGATTACATAAGGATATACAAAGGGACAGGGAGAGAGAAGGAGAGAGAGACCTAACACACTTAGATGGAGAGGGACCATCTCACCATGACGCCAACAACACACCGTGTGGTGATACTAATGATTAAGCAACCCTTAGTGTCCACAATCATTACTGAAGCTTGGATCGCAGAGGGTTGCCGCTGTGCTGTGTTCTATTTGTGTAACAAGACCACCACTGGTGCAGATGAAACCACTTGGGTCAGACCAGCCGAGCGGTACGGCCCGGCACCCGGGCCGCGAGAGCAGTCTGACCGAAGGACCCAACCCGCCGCGGGAGACCCAGGCAAGGGGACAAGCAAAGGACCCAGACTAAAAGCAAACAGGTACCGCCGGAGCACCCAGGGCGACCCCCAGGTCACCCAGTAGGAGGAAAGGGGGGCAAGGGGGGAGAGATCCCGCAGCCCCCCCAAGGGACACCCCCACAACACCGCCCCCACAGCCCCCCAAGACGGAGCCAAAGGAGCCACCAGGGCCGAGGGGGCCCGGCCAGGCAGACGGGCAGGACGAGGACCAGAGCCCACCAACCGGCGCGCCGGAGCGGGGGGAGGGCGGAGGCGGCAGGGCCAATCCCCCCTGCCCCCCCCAGACGGCCCGACCACTCCCCCCAGCCACGCCCTGCTACCGATGGACCAGGCCGCGGGGGCATGGAGGGACACCCCAATGGCTGCCGTAGTAACACCCCCCCAGAGCTTCTTATTTCTAGTTCTTCTTTAAACTCATGTGTTCCTCTTGTGATGTGGTTCCAGCCTCTCTTGGACTCGGTTTAGCTTGCATCATGTTGTTTAAAGCGCTCCAGGGCGATCAGTTCACTCTTCTGGCTGATAAAACGACAGCTCAGTATTTCTCATACTTTGGCATCGTGCACAAAAGCATCTATCAGCTCCTGAACGCAGCGCCGCTGCTGCCGCCGCCGCCGCCATGCATGAAAAATTAAAAAGGCTGCGTATCCATTTGGAGATAAATAAATGTGCTGCTGAGAGCTTTTTGAATTTTAAGCTTGAGAGAGACTTCAATGGAAGCAGATCTCGTGACACGATGTTTAATCTGAAGGGTGTGATAACTGTGGAGCAGAATTATCAGACATCTCTGTTTCCTCTGTGTTTTGTCCTCCGTCTGAACTCCAGGAGAAAAGATGCACACAAAAAACCCCTCAAAAAACAGAGGGATGAGATCAGAGCAGCTGGAAACAAGTAGGACAGCATGAGAATGAGTCAGATGTTTGAAGAAGAAGAAGAAGAATGTGAAGAAAGTTAGAAAGAGGGGAATGAAGAAAGGGGGGACTTGTTAGAGGAGGAGTGGAGGATGACGGCTGCAGCTGGAGGCTGTTTGTCATTTGAATCTCAGAGAAGCTGGAGGGAAAGATCTTCAGATTTCACGGTGTCATTCGTGAATGGATGAGATCTATCGGGTCAAAGGTCAGCGTGACTTTACATCCATCCTCTTCAGGATGTGACACTCAGCAGCCGTCAGAGGGACAGCTCGTTCAGAAAAGGTTTTTTCATGCATCCAATTTTTTCTTTCACTGTACGCCGATGACACTCTCTTTCATGTGTCAGAAAGAAAACATACAGATGATGCAAACAACCTAAAAACACTAATTCTTAGGAGTCATAAGAGACCACGGACTCTATAATCCTTGATGTAGTCTTATATCAGACGGTTTTCAGACTTCAGCACGGAGCAGGACCTCCGGACAGCTGGAGTCATGTGACCGAGGTTTCCCCTTCTGTAATCCCTGAATCAAGGATTCTCCTCCTCCTCCTCCTCTCCTCATCCATGTTGTCTTTCTGGTCCTCTGAAAACCTCTGACCTGTTGACTCCAGGCCTGGCTCCGCTCATCATGACTTTGGTTTGTTGTTGTAGTTAAGTGAAATACGATCTGGTGATAACACAGAGTGTTTTATTCTGAAAATTAACCGGATGTTTTCATTTTGTTTTGGTGAAACCTGACTTCCTGTCCCGCTCCATCTGCTCTGTTGAGATTGATGCGTCGTGCTCCGGCATCCGGCAACAAATAGAAGTCTTGTGTATCTGATCCGTAGGACTCCGACCTGCTGGATCAGATACGCAGCCAGAACGCAACGGAGTGGATCCAGTGGAAGTTAACACATTGACTAGAATAGAAACAGATCAGATCTGGAGCTGTGACAATGTGGAGACGGACCGAACGCGGATCTAGTGGAATTGGACCTTAAGGAAAGGAAAGATGAGTGAAGGAAATGAGCATTAAGGGAAGGAAAAGGAAAGCTGAGGAAAGGAAATGATCACTAAGGGAAGGAAAGGAAATGAATGCTTAGGAAAGGAAAGGGAAGGACATGATCGCTAAGGGAAGAAAAGCAGAGGAAATGAGTGCTAAGGAAAGGAAAGGAAAGGAAAGGAAAGGAAAGGAAAGGAAAGGAATCGAAAGGAAATGAGTGCTAAGGGAAGGAAAGGAAATGAATGCTTAGGAAAGGAAAGGAAAGGAAATGATCGCTAAAGGAGGGAAAGCAGAGGAAATGAGCGCTAAGGAAAGGAAAGGAAAGGAAATGAGTGCTAAGGGAAGGAAAGGAAATGAATGCTTAGGAAAGGAAAGGAAAGGACATGATCGCTAAGGGAAGGAAAGCAGAGGAAATGAGCGCTAAGGAAATGAAAGGAAAGGAAAGCAAAGGAAAGGAAATGAGTGCTAAGGGAAGGAAAGTAAATGAATGCTTAGGAAAGGAAAGGAAAGGAAAGGAAAGGAAAGGACATGATCGCTAAGGGAAGGAAAGCAGAGGAAATGAGCGCTAAGGAAAGGAAAGGAAAGGAAAGGAAAGGAAAGGAAAGGAAGGGAAAAGAGTGCCGGAATGCAACGGAGTGGATCCAGTGGAAGTTAACACATTGACTAGAATAGAAACAGATCAGATCTGCAGCCGTGACAAAGTGGAGACGGATGCGGATCTAGTGGAATTGGACCTTAAGGAAAGGAAAGATGAGCGAAGGAAATGAGCGTTAAGGGAAGGAAAAGGAAAGCTAAGGAAAGGAAAGGAACTCCAAGGGAAGGAGAGGAAAGAGAAGCTAATGAAAGGAAAGCTGAGGAAAGGAAATGATCACCAAGGGAAGTAAAGGAAATGAATGCTTAGGAAAGGAAAGGAAAGGACATGATCGCTAAGGGAAGAAAAGCAGAGGAAATGAGCGCTAAGGAAAGGAAAGGAAAGGAAAGGAAGGGAAATGAGTGCTAAGGGAAGGAAAGGAAATGAATGCTTAGGAAAGGAAAGGAAAGGAAAGGAAAGGAAATGAGTGCTAAGGGAAGGAAAGGAAATGAATGCTTAGGAAAGGAAAGGAAAGGACATGATCGCTAAGGGAAAGAAAGCAGAGGAAATGAGCGCTAAGGAAAGGAAAGGAAAGGAAAGGAAAGGAAATGAGTGCTAAGGGAAGGAAAGGAAATGAATGCTTAGGAAAGGAAAGGAAAGGACATGATTGCTAAGGGAAGGAAAGCAGAGGAAATGAGTGCTAAGGAAAGGAAAGGAAAGGAAAGGAAAGGAAAGGAAAGGAAATGATTGCTAAGGGAAGGAAAGGAAATGAATGCTTAGGAAAGGAAAGGAAAGGACATGATCGCTAAGGGAAGGAAAGCAGAGCTAAGGAAAGGAAAGGAAAGGAAAGGAAAGTAAATGAGTGCTAAGGGAAGGAAAGGAAATGAATGCTTAGGAAAGGAAAGGAAAGGACATGATCGCTAAGGGAAGGAAAGCAGAGGAAATGAGCGCTAAGGAAAGGAAAGGAAAGGAAATGAGTGCTAAGGGAAGGAAAGGAAATGAATGCTGAGGAAAGGAAAGGAAAGGACATGATCGCTAAGGGAAGGAAAGCAGAGGAAATGAGTGCTAAGGAAAGGAAAGGAAAGGAAAGGAAAGGAAAGGAAAGGAAATGAGTGCTAAGGGAAGGAAAGGAAATGAATGCTTAGGAAAGGAAAGGAAAGGACATGATTGCTAAGGGAAGGAAAGCAGAGGAAATGAGTGCTAAGGAACGGAAAGGAAAGGAAAGGAAAGGAAAGGAAAGGAAAGGAAAGGAAAGGAAATGAGCGCCAAGGAAAGGAAAGGAAAGGAAATGAAAGGAAAGGAAAGGAAATGAGTGCTAAGGGAAGGAAAGGAAATGAATGCTTAGGAAAGGAAAGGAAAGGACATGATCGCTAAGGGAAGGAAAGCAGAGGAAATGAGCGCCAAGGAAAGGAAAGGAAAGGAAAGGAAATGAGTGCTAAGGGAAGGAAAGGAATGAATGCTTAGGAAAGGAAAGGAAAGGACATGATCGCTAAGGGAAGGAAAGCAGAGGAAATGAGCACTAAGGAAAGGAAAGGAAAGGAAAGGAAAGGAAAGGAAAGGAAAAGAAAGGAAAGGAAATGAGTGCTAAGGGAAGGAAAGGAAATGAATGCTTAGGAAAGGAAAGGAAAGGAAAGGAAAGGAAAGGAAAGGAAAGGAAAGGAAAAGAAAGGAAAGGAAATGAGTGCTAAGGGAAGGAAAGGAAATGAATGCTTAGGAAAAGAAAGGAAAGGACATGATCGCTAAGGGAAGGAAAGCAGAGGAAATGAGCGCTAAGGAAAGGAAAGGAAAGGAAAGGAAGGGAAATGAGTGCCGGAATGCAACGGAGTGGATCCAGTGGAAGTTAACACACTGACTAGAATAGAAACCGATCAGATCTGGTGCTGAGACGGTTCGGAGAGGAATTTTGCTGTGATGGTGCAGAAGGAGAAAAAATACAAATCTGGACACACTCTTTGGAGTCTTCTCTTTGGTTCTGGACGGCGTAAATGAAGCCCTGAGTTCAACGTCCGGTCACCGCCGTGCACAGCTGATTATTTTTAAATCCAGATTCAGTTGATGCTTAAAGAAACTCTCAACACTGACGTCTCCAATGCACAAACTACTTCAGACAAATCCTCTGAGCTTTAGATCTGATGCTGTGATTCTTTCTGCCTGTGTGTGTGTGTGTGTGTGTGTGTGTGTGTGTGTGTGTGTGTGTGTGTGTGTTCAGAGAGGGCACGCTGCGTCCCGGCGATCGCCTCCTCAGCGTGGACGGCGTACCGCTCCACAACGCCAACCACAGCGACGCCCTCAGCGTGTTGGCGCAGTGCGGGCAGGAGGCTCTGTTCCAGATCGAGTATGACGTCACGATCATGGGTATGACAACACACACACACACACACACACACACACACACACATGTTAAGATACTGAACCCTGACGTGAAAAAAAAGGCTTGAGGCAAAGTTTCTGAGGGCTCGGCGCTGCAGCTCAAAGAATCCTCGGTCTCTGTCTCTGCGTCTTCTTTCTTTCTTTAAGGGTATTTCTGCCTCGAGCGAATCCACCACCCTGCTTACAGTGAAGCTTGTGATACAGAAATAACACGCTCATGCTCTGAAGCTTGAAATGATGAACACAGATGTTCTTCTCCCCGATCAGATACCGTCACGAACGCCTCCGGACCGCTGCTGGTGGAAATCGCCAAGTCTCCTGGAGCGACGCTCGGCATCAACCTGACGTCAGCCAACCATCGAAACAAGCAGGTCATCGTCATCGACCGGGTCAAACCGGGCAGTGTGGTGGACAGGTACACACACACACACACACACACACACAGTGATATGAGACTAGAACTGTGGAGAGCAGGTAGCCGTTCTTGGGTTCCCGGTTGAAGCCTCTGTAAATCACCACATGACGTTATTCCCTGTCCCTAAACCGGCCTCCATCATTCTCAGAGCTGCTGAGAGGCTGTTGTTGCATTTTCTGCTTCTGTTCACGGTCTCTGAGAAAGTCAAAAGATGTGTCTTTAAAAAATAAATTATTTCTGTAAGATAATCAGTACCTCCCATACTACTTTTAGAGACTTTAGAGGCCTGCATGTTGGGAGCGTAGAGTTCTAGAGGGGTAATAGGGCACTATGAGCTCTTTAAGATATGAAGGTGTCTGGTTTTTAAGGGCTTTGTCAATCAAGCTTTATTCATAAAGCGCTTTTCATACAATGACATTGTAACACAAAGTGCTTTACATAAAAACAACTTCAAATAGAATAGATTATGTGGAATGTCAGAAACGAGGTTGCTCCCACTGCGGCCCTGTCATTAGATGCTGAGAAGGCATTCGACAGGATTGAGTGGGAATACTTGTTTTTGGTTCTTAAGCTACATATGGGTTTGGAAAGGTATTTCTTGATTGGCTCCACCTATTCTATAGAGCAGTGTTTTGCAACCTTTTTTGAGCCAAGGCACATTTCATACATTAAAAAAATCCGGAGTCACACCACCAACCAAAAGTTTTACAAAATGACACATTTAGTCTCTCAATATATGAATCTATTTATCTGAGAGAGGGACTTTGGCTAGTTCTTTAACTGTGTCAGGGTGCACCCCCTTATTTACAATGGCTTTTGCGGGTAGTATTAATGTGTTTGGCTTTTTTGATTTGGCTACGAGTTCAGCTACTAAGTAGCTAGCTTTGAGAGCTCTCGCAGACACCGATGTAGTTTTCCTCATAAAAGTTGCCTTTTCCACCACCCATATTTCACTCTTCATCAATCAACCAATCAACCTTTATTTGTATAGTTCCAAATCACAACAAACGTTATCTCAAGACACTTTTACAAACATAGGAGGTCTAGACCACTCTATGTCAAATTATATCTAATCTATCAGAATATACTGTATATCTAAAAAAAAAAATAATGTTCATCAGAGACGACAGCTTGTCCATAATCCTCCTGTCAGCCACCACCCCCACAGGGTCCAGGACTGAGCTGGCCTTCTTCACCAGTTGGTTCAGTCTTGCTCTCCTGTATCCTGTCCGCCCACAGCAGGTTTAATCCTTCCAATGTGGCGTTCGTGTCCAGTGTTAGCTCTGTTAGCATGATGCTACTCAGCCAGTATTCCCTCTGGTGCTGGGTTAGCTCGTCCACCTTATCGTAGATAGATCTTACACTCCCCATAATGGTGGGTGGAAGGACAGGTCGATGACGTCTTTTTGAGCTTGCACCTCAGTACCAGCACGTCGTCCTTGCCTCCTTCTCCTCAGCTCACAAGGAACATCAGGCCTAGCATCATTTAGCATCAACATGCTACGGGCTGCTCATCTAGGTTAGAATTTTGTCCAGGGCCCAGTTTGGAGTTTTCATTTTTGAATATTTATCCATCGCTGTTGTACACCTTTGTCTTGTCACATACAACTCTATCGCACAACTTTAATTCTATTGTCTTAAATTAACAAGGTCATTAGTGTGATTTATTGCCACCCAGTGGGCAGGTAGCACAGGTCAGTACATGGACGAGTATTGAATTACTCCGCCAGTCACTACACTGCAGGCACAGACGCACTACATGGCAAATTATTTGCAATATATGAATAATACTTTTTGGGAATAATTAAGTGAAATTGGAAAATGTCCCACGGCACACCTGACGATCTGTCACGGCACACTAGTGTGCCACGGCACAGTGGTTGAAAATCACTGCTATAGAGAGCCTATGGCAGCTGTCGTAGCTAATGGACTTATTTCCACTTATTTGAAGCTCTATAGAGGTACTCGTCAGGGAGACCCTGTGCATATGTGTCTGGTGTGTATATTTGTGGGATGGGGGGCACCATTGCTGTGAGGCTGGGTGGATGGTTATGGTAATTGTGTTCATACATGTATTCCTGTACAGACGGTGGCAGCAAATCTCCTTATTAAGGACAAATAAAGATCTATCTATCTATCTATCTATCTTCCCTGAAAAACTGTCGGCTTTGGATAGGGTGGATTTGGTGCCTATGAGGAGGAGTTCTGTTTTATTGCTGTTAAGTTGAAGGAAGTTGGAGGTGAACCAGGATTGGATCTCAGAGAGGCAGAGGGTGAGGGAGGAGGGTGGGAGAGTGGAGTCGGGTTTACTGGACAGGTAGGCAAGGCAAGGCAAGGCAAGGCAAGGCAAGGCAAGGCAAGGCAAGGCAAGGCAAGGCAAGGCAAGGCAAGGCAAGGCAACTTTATTTGTATAGCGCATTTCATACACGAGGGCAACTCAATGTGCTTTACATTAAAACATTAAAAGCATTGGAGACATTCAGACAGGCATAAAAGAACACAATTAAAATGACAAATATGATGAAACAGAAAAGAAAAGGAAAATTAGAAATATATTAAAAATTACATTAAAATTTTAATTTAAAGTGAGTTAAAATAATCTAAGGTAGGAAGGCAGTGGCA
The DNA here is from genome assembly GCF_009762535.1 of Notolabrus celidotus. NCBI lineage: Eukaryota > Metazoa > Chordata > Actinopteri > Labriformes > Labridae > Notolabrus > Notolabrus celidotus. The sequence goes on along the minus strand of NW_023260177.1, from coordinate 6,270 downwards.
AATAAAAAAGTCTTAGTCTTTGATTTAAAAGAGGTGAGAGTTGGAGCAGACCTGCAGCTTTCAGGGAGTGTGTTCCAGATATGTGGAGCATAATGACTAAACGCTGCTTCACCATGTTTCATTCTGACTCTAGGAACTGAAAGCAGACCAGTACCTGATGACCTCAGAGGTCCAGGTGGTTCATAAAGTAGTAGCAGATCAGCCTAAACCATTCAGGTCTTTATAAACCATCAGCAGGATTTTAAAGTCTATTCTCTGACAGACAGGAAGCCAGTGTAGAGATCTAAGAACTGGAGTGATGTGGTCTACTTTGTTGGTCCTTGTTAGGACTCGAGCAGCAGCATTCTGTATGAGCTGCAGCCGTCTGATGGACTGGGTGTCATCCGCGGGGCAGAGAAAGTACTGTAGATGCCAAATTTACGAAAAAAAAATATTGCCAAGTGGGAGAAGGTAGATGATGAAGAGGAGGGGCCCCAGGACAGAGCCCTGGGGCACACCTGAAGTGACGGGGGGAGGGTTGTGGAGTGAAATATTTGAGTTGGATGAACTGAGTGCGGCCTGTGAGGTAGGAGTGAAACCAGTGCAGGGGGGTGTCAGTGATGCCTGTGGAGGAGAGTCTTTTGAGGAGGATGGGGTGAGAAATGGTGTCGAAGGCCGCGCTCAGATCGAGGAGGATGAGGATGGAGATCAGACCGGAGTCAGCTGCCATGAGGAGGTCGTTAGTGATCTTGATGAGGGCTGTTTCTGTGCTGTGACGGGGACGGAAACCGAACTGGAATTGTTCATAGAGGTTCTTACTGGTGACATTAGCGGCTGCCATCCGTCAGGATCCCAACTTTCCAGGTATTAGCATCGGGCCTACATCACATAAGGTGATACTCTATGCTGATGACATTCTGACCTTTGTAAGTAAGCCAGAGACATCGATCGGTTATAAAATAAATGTGACTTAATGTGAGGTTCTGGCCTTGATAGCCAACTGTCCTAAAACACTGTTTCAATCAGTGAACTTTAGATGGCCAGACCAGGGCGTTTATATAAAGGTGCTAAATGAAGGAAAACACTAAATCCAACAGTTTGACTCTGACATGACGGCTCTCAGATGTGCGTCAGAGTGCTCTTGGATTTTGAAGGTCGATGAATGAGGCGTAATGTCAGGAAATGACTCAAAAAAAACCTACAATGAAATTGCAGATTTACACAATGGGGGAGTTTTCATGGTACTTTAAAATGAACACACTGTCATCAAGCAGCAGAAAGTGAACTCTCCAGGCTCTGTTGTCCCTGTTTTAATCCCTCAGGCTGGATCTCAGCGGGTGATGTCTGGCTGAAACACCTGCAGGGCTAAAGTAGTAATGAATATAACTGAGTCAAAGTAATGATGCTAACACTCATGCTAACATGCATGATAAATAAGATGCTGTTAATGAGGGTCGGTGCATTTTTATTATTTCAGTTGTTTGCACTCTTGCTCTAAACGTCTCTGAATGCAGAATCACTTCCTCCTCACTCCTGAGAGCAGACGCATGCAGCCAGATCCCAGATGTGCAGATATTTATGCAAAGTATGGTCCTCTCCTTTCTGTAAGATTTACACACACACACACACACACACACACACACACACACACACACACACACACACACACTTCAGCGCTGTCCAGCCCCGTAACGAACACAGACAGTAGGAGACAGGATATCGCCCCGAGCCTCAGTCTGGCTCTAAAATATACATGAAGCACTTGAACTTTGTGTCAGCGCTGAAACGGGCTCTTAAATAACCTCAGTGTGCCGGACGGGATGGATGTGGAAGTCTGAGCGGCTGTCGCTGTTCGTTCCCACGACGATACAAGTTCACTTTAAATATTTTAACCACAGCGTGAAACACAGACGCACCGGGCTGAGCGGCTCTGCAGCACGTTCGTCTCACCTGAGTTTGATTCTCAAGCGGCAGTTTGTGAAACAGAAATTAAGACGCTTTATTTATTCATCCTCCTGTTCTCTCTCTCTCTCTCTCTCTCTCTCTCTGTCTCTCTCTCTCTCTCTCTCTCTCTCTCTCTCTGTGTGTGTGCTCTCCAGGTGTGGAGCGTTGCATGCTGGGGATCACCTGCTCTCCATAGACGGGACGTCGACAGAGCACTGCACCGTCCTGGAGGCGACGCAGTTATTAGCGAGCACAACAGAACTGGTGAAGCTGGAAATGCTTCCCTCCCATCAAACACGGCTAACTGGGAAACAACACGACACAGGTGAGCGAAGCGGACGTGTGTCTGCTGCGTGCAGGATACGAATCATCCAAGATACACAGAAAACACGTCTTTCCTTTTGCAGCATATCTTTATCTGTGAAATCTAAATCCTGTAAAGGTTCACGTCAGGATGCTTGATGTCGTTTTTGCATTCAAATAAATGAACGGTGCAATGTTTTTATGAATGCAAACCTTACATCTACAACTTCCACTGTTGCAGACAGATTCTCAAAGTGTCGGCGCGCCACTGTGTCCCATTTCTCCAACAGTCCAAAGTGCAGCGCAGCTTGACTTGCACTTTATCTGAACGTACAGTCAGACCGCAGCGATATTAGCAAAGGTTAAAGGTGACATATCATGCAAAATGGACTTTTTAATGGTTCTCTACCTGAAATATGTGTCCCTGTCTACAAACCCCCCGAGAATGAAAAAGAATCCATTCTGCCCCTGTTCTGATTTCTCCACCTTTCTGTAAATGTGTGCTGAAACCAGCCGTTTCAGACTTCAGTGTTTTTGTTACGTAACAACAATATCCGGTCTGTAACAGGAAGTCAGAGCTCGGAGCTTGTTCAGCCCATAGACTGTATAAAATACAACTCAACCCCTCCTCCGTTTTTCATTCCCTGCACACATGTGTGCTAACAAGGAGCTTAGGAGGGAGGCATGCTAGTTGTAGGCTGTCTTAATAAACACAAAGGTCGGTTTGACTCCCCACGTCTGCAGATTTGAAGATCTAGTGGATGATTTTTATTTATCATGGATAAGTGCTAGCGCTAATTAGCATAGCCACATAGCTACATGTTCATAGCTGTAGCTGTAGCTGTGTACCAAGACACACGTCGACATACTGATAAATAAAACAACAAGAAACACTAAATCTGTGACCAATCCTTCAGAAAGGTCCTGCTGCCTTTCTGGTAGAGGTCGGTTTTACTCCCCACGTCTGCAGATTTGAAGATCTAGTGGATGATTTTTATTTATCATGGATAAGTGCTAGCGCTAGTTAGCATAGCCACATAGCTACATGTTCGTAGCTGTGTACCAAGACACACGTCGACATACTGATAAATAAAACAACAAGAAACACTAAATCTGTGACCAATCCTTCAGAAAGGTCCTGCTGCAGGCGCCTCTCCGTCAGGATCAGATTCTGGATCAGATTCAGAGGGTTGAAGTAACGTGATCTCTGAGCAGCCGTGTATATTCAGCCAACATGTAAACATTAGATCAACGTGCTGGAGAGCCGAGGCCACATCCACTTCCTGAGGGGGCGTGGTCAGAGAGAAAACAGACTGTTCTGAGGAGGACTGAAGAAGAGAGTTTTTCAGGCAGACCAAAATCTGATTTCAAAGTGTTTTTTTGAGCATAAACTTTAAAGACATGTTTTGGGGACCTCTTAGACCAATATATGTTGATGAAAAAAGCGTGATATGTCACCTTTAAATCCCAAAGTGCATCAAGAAACTTAGAAGAATCTTTATCTTCATGTGCACAAACTAGTAACATAAGGAAACAAACAACATGCATGGGTGAAGACATTTTGCACAAAACAAAAGGGGACAAGGCTTCTGCTGTGGCCTTGATAGCAACCAGCAGAGGAAGTGAGGGGGACGGTGGGGCCCGCGCCAACGGCCCACAAAAACTTGGATGGCTTACTTTCAATAGATCACAGCGAGGGAGCTGCTCGTCTATGTCCAAAACCCAGACCCAGAATCAGGTCGTCTGCAAGTCATGTAGCGCCAGGTTCTCTACAGACCTGCAGTGCGAGATAGGAGAGCCCTGTCAGGGACCAACCAAAGATCTGCGGCAGTATGGTGTCGTTACTTCCAGCAGGGGATACGTCTTTGTCGTGGATACGTTTGGATCTGGGGTTAAAGCTGGGGTTGGTAGTCTCGGAAAACCAGCATGAATTTGAATGTAGCTTTTCCTCATGACTCCGTCTAACCCCTCCCCTCCTCCCTCGGAGCTCCTCCAAAACGACGCCCCCCCGCTCACATGCACGAGCGCCGCTGATTCTCGACCATATGATGGTGACTGATTCAAAACCGGTCCTCACCAAAACATTCTCATAGTGAAAGTTAAAAATACAAACAAACATGGCTGCTGTTAGCACTCACAACTGTCATGCTAGCATTATCCAGTTGTACCGGTGACACGATATCAGGAGGAAAGTTATAACACATGTATAACACTGTAACAGCTCTACTGTTTGTTAAACCTGTTCAGTGTAGATGTTCGTAATTCCTACAGTGTTTTTTTTATCTTTCTTTTTTCTTCTCTTGTCTGCATATATATTTCTGGTTTGTGTCATGTTTGTCACAAACTGTCAAATATTCATGCAATTTATTCTTGCAGCAAAAGAAAAGAAAGACAACATTTTTCTTCTGTGCTTGTGACTGTGTGCATGCAACCATCACCATCCCTCTTAGAACTCTGGCCTATCTTTTATTGGCAGCTAATATCATGTTCTGTAAAAGAGGGCGTGCACACCTAGGTGGGCCAAAAATAAAAAAAAATAAGAGAAAGTGAAAGAAAGATTACATAAGGATATACAAAGGGACAGGGAGAGAGAAGGAGAGAGAGACTTAAGACACTTAGATGGAGAGGGACCATCTCACCATGACGCCAACAACACACCGTGTGGTGATCCTAATGATTAAGCAACCCTTAGTGTCCACAATCATTACTGAAGCTTGAGTCTCAGAGGGTTGCCGCCGTGCTGTGTTCTATTTGTGTAACAAGACCACCACTGGTGCAGATGAAACCACTTGGGTCAGATCAGCCGAGCGGTTCGGCTCGGCACCCGGGCCGCGAGAGCAGTCAGACTGAAGGACCCAACCCGCCGCAGGAGACCCAGGCCAGGGGACAAGCCAAGGACCCAGATCGGAAGCAAACAGGTACCACCGGAGCACCCAGGGCGACCCCCAGGTCACCGAGCAGGAGGAAAGGGTGGCGAGGGGGGAGAGATCCTGCAGCCCCCCCAAGGGACACCCCCACAACACAGCCCCCCAAGACAGAGCCAAAGGAGCCACCAGGGCCGAGGGGGCCCAGCACCAGGAGCAGACAGCCAGGCAGCCGGGCAGGACCAGGACCAGAGCCCGCCAACCGGCGCGCCGGAGCAGGGGGTACATTCCTACAGTGTTGACAGTCAGTGAAGGCATCAGGAGAGGTGTAGAGTGTGTGAGCGGGAGAGAGGAGAGACAAGAGGAGAAGTTCTTCATTCATTCAAACATTGATTGTTGTTTTGTTGGTTGGCGTGGTAACGGCCGACAGTGACCGGTTATTAAAGATCAACGTGTTCACCAATCGGCTCGTCATCCCTACAGGACATCTACATTTTCTGTAGGACTTACTGAATGTCATTAATTCTTCTGCTTGTTGGTGAGAGCTTTTTAGACTCTGATCCGGACTACAGTCCTGAGCAAAGCACCTCATCAGGTCAGAGGGGACAGACCCGAGGACGAGCGAGAGGGGCAGTCAGTAGAGTCAGGGGAAGTAGAGGCAGGAGACGGGGACTCGGAGGAGTGAACGCCGGGGAAATGTTCAGCAGGAGGAGGGCAGAACGGCTGGACGGGATTTGATTGGTTTAAAATTTGGGGAGCCAAAAAACGGTGATTGGTTGGTGTTTTCCCAGGTTTACTCCGGCTGTAGATAGCAGCTTTTTTTTCACTCTTTTTTAAGAACACATTATGTAATGATTACCATCAGGACATAAAGATCATTTTAACCAGTATGACAAAAAGTGGATCTAAATCTGATTACCAACCCCAGCTTTAAAAGGCTGGGATTGAAAACAGCCACCACCTCAGCTCATGCCTCGAGGTTTATGAGTCTTAAGATGAAGAGAGGAGCGGATTCATTTAGTCCGGTTGAACTCAGGTAGTCATAAAGTGACTTTTAATCGTTGTCTCTACAGTTGTGCATCTTGTTTTGTCTGAGATATTCAGATGTGACCAGTAAAAGCTTGCATGAAGTCAACTTGATATCTATATTCTCTGTTCTAAATAAACCAGCTAACAGTAT
>NW_023260176.1:31560-38636 GCF_009762535.1 Notolabrus celidotus | reverse complement strand
ATGGCTATGTGACAATCAAGTGTAATTCAATCAAGTCAATTCAATTGGATTTGTCAAACACATTTCATAAAATGTTCTTTTAAGAATAATTAATCTCCTCCCTGCTGTCAGAGTCTGATCACTGCAGGTCACAAAGAAGAGGTGATCAGCAGGGTTCATGTTAGATTTAGTCTTAGTCTTTAGACCAACATGCCTGTTAGTTTTAGTCACATGTTAGTCTTTGAATTTTTCCCAAACATTTTCTCTCTTTGGGGCGCTGGTGGCCTAGCGGTCTAAGCGCCCCACATACAGAGGCCACAGTCCTCGTCACAGGGGTCGCCAGCTCAATTCCCAGCCGGTCCACTATTTCCTGCATGTCCTCCCCCGCTCTCTACTCCCCACATGTCCTGTCTCTCTTCAGCTGTCCTATAAAAATAAAGGCAAAAAGGCCAAAAATATAACTTTAAAACATTTTCTCTCTTTAAAATAATTCATGTAGTTGATCAGATATTAGTATCAGGGTCATACCAAGTGTTAAAATAGTCAATATTTCACTCTTCTGTGTAATATCTGAAGTGAAATAATTCAGCCTGTCTCTGTGACTGTGTTTAGATTCTCTTGACTCACAGTAAAATGCCATGAAAGGACTGTATTGCACATTTACGACGGTCCCTGAATGCACCTTGCAGTGACAGGCTCACTGGACAGTCAGTCAGTTCACGGCACTCTGAAATGCATCTTCATCTTTGATGAGGAGGAGTTGATCCAAACTTCCTAAATGTGTCTGATGTTTCACCAAACTGGATTAAATCAAGCTGTAGACGGTAACCACGGCAACAACGTCAAACATCAAATATTAAACAGACGTCCCCCGGTTGTGTCTTTGTCACTAGACTAGATATCCTCCTTCTTTCTTCCTTTCTTTCTTTCTTTCGTTGTTACTTTCTTTCTGTCCTTTTTCCTTTCAGTCCTTCTTTCATTTTTCTGTCTTTATTTCTGTCCGTCTTGCATTCCTTCCTTCCTTTCTTTCTTTCTTTTTTCTTGTTTTCTTTCTTTCTTTACTCCTTTCTCTTTTTTCTTTTTTATTCCTTCGTTGTTCCTTTCTTTCATTCCTTTTTCCTTTCAGTCATCCTTCCTTTTTTCTTTCTTTCTTTCTTTCCAAAATTTATTTCCAAGATTTTTTCTTTCAAAACTCCTCAATGAAGATGAGACAGATGCATGGAGGTGAGGAGAGCTGGTTCATAAAGCACACCTGCTGCAGGTAGAGACCAAGCTAACACTGAGCCCCTCAGATAAGAACTCAGCCTGTCACAGGAAGTCATCACGCCATCTTTAAAGACGCACAGCACAGGGGGAAACATGGATTCTGAATGTCCCACGGTCCAACACTAAAGTTTACATCTCGTCAACAAAATCAGAACATATGTTCATCAGAGTTTTTATTATCAGTGATGAACTTAAACTCTTCATAGTCAATCACTCAATCTTTATTTATAAAGCACCAAATCCCAACAAATGTTATCTCAAGACTCTTTTACAAACAGAGCAGGTCTAGACCACACTATGTCAAATTATGAACAGAGACCCAACACCAAGACAGGATCAGACTCAGTCTGACCCCACCTTAATCCACCATGAGCATTACACCGAGACAGGGAACATGGGGAGCAGAGAGAGAGAGGAGGAAGGCACGCAGTAAAGGATCGTGACAAGGACTGTAGCCTCTGTATGTGGGGTGCACGCTAAAACTGCCAGGCCAATGTGCAACCCCAGTACCTTCACTTCTGAACTCAACCCCATGGCATTCTTTGCTGCCAGTTCCCTTCCCTCTCTGTATCATGGTTCCTCATGTACGACTCCTAACAGCACCAAGAGTGTGTTTTTGAGGAGTCAGCTCCTGCAACCCAAAGCTACTATATGAAGTTTGCAGCTCACCTTATACAGGTTTCAGTTTATTGTAGATAATGTTATGTACTTTCTATTAAAGGTGCATGTAGATTTAAAGTCTCTGCTGCAGGAATTCCGATACCTCTTGAGTTTTAATCATCTCTGTACCTTAACAGATCAACCTTTAATTTAGCCGGCGCAGTGTGAGAGAGCTTGCTGTGAGTTTTGACAGCTTGTAGTATAAAGGCTGCCTGTTCTCATGGCCCTTGTTAGATGAAGAATGGTCCTCTCCTCGCAGAGTCCTTTGCCGTCTCTTCGGGGGCTGGAGAGTGGTATGATGTGACCTTTAATGGCTGGCAGGCCAGAGCAGAGCACAGGACTTATAAGAAATGGCAGAGCTGCAGCTGACCTTTAGAAAACCCTCATATTGCATTAAGACCCTTTGATCACTTGGATTATCTACTTCTGTCTGGGACTTCATCTAGTCATTGTGACCAGGCGGTCTGTGTCCAGGTGCCAATAAGAAGGAGATAACAGACATCAGGAGGAACACATACTATTTCCTCTTAATGTATAATACTTGATGGAACGTATTTGCTTTCCAGAAGTTTAAAGTCGTCTATTTTAAGACACTCTTCATTTTTCTCTGTGTGAGTGTTGACAGGTGATCCATCTGTTCTCACTGTAATATCTTCAGTGACAGCAGCTGAGAATAAAACAGACTCACACACAGAAAAATCAAAGGTTACTCATCATGACGGGAATGTCAACCACTCTGCTTTTATGTTACTGAATCAATTAACCATCCACGTTTTCCAGGAGTGAAACATGACAACCCTGTTTGCTTATGTTGCTGCTCTGATGTTTATCTTACAGGTTTTATTTAAAGACTCCCGTATTCCTCCTCTTACTGTACGGAGCAGAGTATTATATTAATGAAGACTTCAATTATCCAAGTAATGCTCTACTGTAATGACTGAAATATTCAAAGCATGGGATTTAAGTTTCATCAGGTGTGAGGTTTTAATAATAATAATAATAATAATAATAATTTATATAGAACTTTTCTAAAACAGTGTTTCTGTTCAGTGCTTTAAAAATAAGAGAGGAACTAAAAGACAATAAAAGAGAAATGTGAGGAAGATAAATGGACTCCAGTCTCATCACTATCATCTCTCTCTCTCTTCATCTCCCTCTATCCCTCTCTCCAACACGGTCTCAGCAGATGTGTGTCTAACATGAGTCTGGTCCTGCTGGAGGTTTCTGCCTGTTAAAGGAAGTTTGTCCTCTCCACTGTAACTTGCTAAATACTGTGAGGTGTAATGCTCATGGTGGATTAAGGTGGGGTCAGACTGAGTCTGATCCTGTCTTGGTGTTGGGTCTCTGGTCATAGTTTGACATAGAGTGGTCTAGACCTGCTCTGTTTGTCTCTGAGTCTTGAGATAACGTTTGCTGTGATTTGGTGCGATACAAATAAAGATTGATTGATTGAAAAGGAAAAAATATAAAATGTTAAAATATAAAATTATGAACATATAAATATATATATACAATATTATAAAAAATATGAATGTATAAAAATGTAAAAATTGATGTATACAATTATGAAATTATGTAAATACAAATACATAAAAATGTAAAAATATAAATATAAAAGTATTAAATATAAATATAAACAATTATAATAATATATACATATAAATAAATATATACAAAATATTAAATCAAATGTATCTAAAAATTAGAGGTGTGAAAAAATATCCATACAGCAATATATCATGATACTTTGACCTCCAATATGATATCAATATTCATGTCATGATAAAAATTCACATTTTAGCCGAGTTGGAATAAAAATACAACTTAAGTATTTCAAAAACAATAAAGTGGAAAAGTTGTTTTTAATCAATTAGTTTTGACTTAATTTGTCCTTGGAGTAATATTGTGTGATTTACATCATCACTATTTTTTCTTAGTTTACTGTGTAGAATATCACAATATATCACAATATATCACAATATATCACAATATATCACAATATATCACAATATATCACAGTATATCACAATATATCACAGTATATCACAATATATCACAGTATATCACAATATATCACAATATATCACAATATATCACAGTATATCACAGTATATCACAATATATCACAATATATCACATTATATCACAATATATCACATTATATCACAATATATCACAATATATCACAGTATATCACAATATATCACAATATATCATAGTATATCACAATATATCACAATATATCACAATATATCACAATATATCACAATATATCACAGTATATCACAATATATCACAATATATCACATTATATCACAGTATATCACAATATATCACAATATATCACAATATATCACAGTATATCACAATATATCACAATATATCACAGTATATCACAATATATCACATTACATCACAATATATCACAGTATATCACAATATATCACAATATATCACAGTATATCACAATATATCACAATATATCACAGTATATCACAATATATCACAATATATCACAGTATATCACAATATATCACAATATATCACATCACAATATATCACAATATATCACAATATCATAATATATCACAGTATATCACAGTATATCACAATATATCACAGTATATCACAGTATATCACAATATATCCCAATATATCACATTATATCATAGTATATCACAATATATCACAATATATCACAGTATATCACAATATATCACAATATATCACAGTATATCACAATATATCACAATATATCACAATATATCACAGTATATCACAGTATATCACAATATATCACAATATATCACAATATATCACAGTATATCACAGTATATCACAATATATCACAGTATATCACAATATATCACAATATATCACAGTATATCACAATATATCACAATATATCACAGTATATCACAATATATCACAATATATCACAATATATCACAGTATATCACAATATATCACAATATATCACAATATATCACAATATATCACAATATATCACAGTATATCACAATATATCACAATATATCACAATATATCACAGTATATCACAGTATATCACAGTATATTACAATATATCACAATATATCACAATATATCACAATATATCACAATATTGTGATACTATCATGTCATGACCCAAGTATTGTGAGGTTCTTAGCATTACTCACCCCTACTAAAAATATACAATCAGAAAATACATGTATAAAATCCTTCCAGTGATACTGCGTGAAAGGGAATAAACCCTCTTGATTAAAGCACACTCAGGGGACATCTCTTTTAAAGCACATCATTTAAAATATGTTTTTAAAAGAGATTAAAAAGGATAAAGAATCTGCTCATCTGATCTCCTTGGGGAGGTTGTTATCAGAAGTTGTTTTAAGTATAGCTGTATACTTTGGGAAGTAAACAACTAAATAGCAGAATATTATTCCAAGTTAGTATTAAGGATGTATTTCCTGTGATAAAGTGAGTGGATGTTATTCTCATAAAGGTGCAATGACCCCTATCCACGCTCGAGCTGCAGGCGATCAGAGTGTTTATGTTTCATTGACCTTGGATGATGTGCACGCAGCATCCGTTCAGACATTAGTTATGATCACGTATATGACTTACAAGAAGTGCTGTAGAATCACTTCCAGACTTCTTTTAAGAAGCTGCAAAACATGAGCTAACAAAAAGCTTCAATGTGAGGCAGTAGATGAATATTTGGTCCTTCATGTTGAAGTGTTTGAAGCAGATATAATGGGAAAGCTGTGTAAAGATGTGAGCGGCTGTGACAAGGCCAAACTGTGATGGCCTAACGACTGGGTCAGAGCGTCTCCAAAGATGCTGCTCTGCTGGATCAGTCCTGGACTATAGCGGTCAGAAGCCACCAAAAGTGTTAAAGGAAGGAGAATCAGTCAATGCTCATGGATGCAAAGGCTGATCCATGTGGTCCAATTCAACAGAAAAGCCAATGCATCACCTCAGACTGCAGAGAGAGTCCATGCTGGCTCTGATAGAAAGGTGTCAGAGCACAGAGCATCTCAGTTTGTGGAGGGTGGGGCTGTGTAGCTGCAGGGTGCCCATGCTGGTCTCAAGGTGGCCTGAAGGAACACAGCATCGAGTCTGAGGCGCTGACTTGGTCTCCAAACCCCCCCCAGATCCCAATCCAGTCAAGCATCTGTGAGATGTGCTGGACAAACAAGTCTGATCCACAGGGGCCCCACCTCACAGCTCTCAGGATTGAAGGGATTTGCAGCTAACGTCATGGTGGTAGAAACCACTGCACACCTGAAATCCATGTCTCGTCGCCTGGACAGACCTGACCCCAAGGATTACTTTTTGGACTCTTACTGAGAGACTGAACGAAGTCTGAAACAGGGTAAAGAGAGGAATGACAAAAACTCAAGGCTGTGGAACCTGGGAAAGAAATCTGACGCCTCCATCCATAGGGTGAATCATTTAACATGCTTACATCATGCATCTAAAAATGCACAGCTCAGTTTTAGTTCTGCAGCATCTCTTCACACATTCTTGGATCCCACAGGATTATAAATGAGAGACGCCCAACACGTAAATATGTGATTATTAGACTTTCACAACAAAGCCTCCAGACAAACATTTCACCATGTCAGGCTCTGAATACAGAGTACAAGCTACAGAGCTCATTAACCCTCCAACTCCCTGTCATGAAACTATACTCCATTCATATCTATGAAACATAATGATGATGAGTTTAAATAAAGTTTAACTTCAGGGGGAGAAATCTGTGTTCATGTGTTTATGGATTTGCATTGTTAAAGTATTTGCAGGACATTTGCTGGGGATGCAGTTGTTTTGTTTTTATGCAGCACATTCTTTAATTGCAGAGCATTGTTTCTTAATTTAACTTTCCTATATTTTAGGGAAGAGAGGACCCACAGAGAACAAGGTCTCTTTCTCAGAGGCGCCCTGCAGCAACACAATTAATACAAGTAACTAAACAAAACCACATTTAAACACAATTAAAAACAGACCCAAACTGTTCTAACGAACAAATTCCACCAGATCTGATCGGTTTCTATTCTAGTCAACGTGTTAACTTCCACTGGATCCTCTCCAGTACTGCGTCTCTGATCCAGCAGGTCTGAGTCCTCCGGATCAGATACACAAGACTTATCTAGCTTATTAATGTCAAC
>NW_023260176.1:0-31060 GCF_009762535.1 Notolabrus celidotus | reverse complement strand
ATCTTAGTTTATTTCACTGGTTTAATATTTTAGTCTTTTATTATCTTAGAAATGTATTTTATTTTGGTGAGCTTAATTTCCTGTCTTGAGTTTTAACATCTTATTTAACTCCAGTGTTTCCTCATTAAGATATCATGACAGCATTTCCTCAGTTTGTCAACAACTCCTTTTTCATATTATTATAATTATAATAATTATTATTATAATTATTGTAATCTTTGCATACATCATGTTCTTAACCTTACATGTGGATTGTGGGCTGGGGTTGGGACAGGGATGTGATGGGGGTCTTCTTATTTTTTTAATATTTCAAATTTATTCTATTTTTATTATTTTTATGTTCAGCACTTTGTGTTACAATATCAATGTATGAAAAGCACTTTCAAAATAAAGTCTGATTGATTGTTAAAATATTAAAATGCTGAGAGATAATCTGCAAAAATCACAGAATGATAAAATCTAATTAATGATAAATAAATCCTGAAATAATCCACAATATCTTAATAAATAAATACAAATTAACTGAATAGATAATAATATATAAATATCTACAATAATTTAAAATAAGACAATATATACTAAAAAAAAGACTAACATTTGAGTTATATAATAAGTAAACAAAGATGGAATAACAGTCATTTAAAAGCAAGATTAAAAAGCAGATGACATGATTGAATCCAGCAGCTTCCCCTCAGAGTTAAAATAACAACATCCAGTCAGGTTTATAATCATGATGGACGGATAGATGGTCAGACGGTTGGCTGATTCTTATTTCTTCATTGAGTAATGGAGGGGACAGTAAAATCTGTCAGTCTGATGTGTAAAAACATATATTTAATAAAGTTGTGTAAACCTCAGCACAGTGCCATTAGACTGAGACAGGGCGACATCTGCCACTCACATTTGTCTCATGTTGTAAAAATCAATTCTTCCACAGCTAAATGCTGGTAATTAGAAAGTCCCTGTCCGTCCTTCGTCCTTCACCACTGATGATTCATGTGCTCCCTGTCTAATTGTAGGTTTGGGAAATGCCCAACGCTCCCAGCAATCGGCATATTGTGACCTGGACTGAAATTACAGACATTCAGGAGCAATGAATTTCAATCACCTTTCCCGTCCTCTCTGCACGGCGGCCTGCTGTCAGGCTGTCATCAGTATCAGTCAAAATATCTCATGAATCATTTCATGAAAGTTTAAATGGAGCTGCAGCAAAGACACAACGTGGAGAGATGATTCTTAAAGGCACAAAATAATAATGTGTGTGAGTGTGTGTGTGTGTGTGTGTGTGTGTGTGTGTGTGTGTGTGTGTGTGTGTGTGTGTGTGTGTGTGTCTTAAAACTCAACCTTGGTATAAACAGTGTCTTTGCTAACAAAGGTAGATGATGTTTCTTGAGGCAGAATGATGATTTGAAAGAACATGTTTTTCCTGTTAATGATCAGAGACCAGCTGACTTCCAAAAATATCTGATCCTGTTCAGATCTCAGATTTACACACACGAGACTACACATCCAATGCTTCCCTTTTAAATGTTCCACATGTGTCCCTCACAAGAGACGGCCAGAGAGCTCTCTGTTCGGATGCACCTAATCTCTGAACTCTCTTCCTCTGGAGAAACTCTCTGAGTGTTTTTAAAAGTAAATTTAAAACTCACCTTTTGAATCTTGCTTTTAATTTGGAGGAATTTCCTTTTAGCCCTGGACTGCATTATTACCATTATGACCATTATGACCATTAATTCCATTGTTTTAGCATCATTTTTATTATTTTATTTAATTTTCTAATTTTCTATTATTCTACTTTTCAGGTATTTATATATATATTTTTAAAGTTATATTTTTGGGGCTTTTTGCTTTTATTTGAAAGGACAGCTGAAGAGAGACAGGAAATATGGGGACTAGAGAGAGGGGGAAGACATGCAGGACATAGTCGACCGGCCAGGAATCAAACCAGCGACCTCTGCGGAGAGGACTATAGCCTCTGTATGTGGGGCGCTTAGACCGCTAGGCCACCAGCACCCCCTGCAGAAAGGACTATAGCCTCTGTATGTGGGGCGCTTAGACCGCTAGGCCACCAGCACCCCCTGCAGAAAGGACTATAGCCTCTGTATGTGGGGCGCTTAGACCGCTAGGCCACCAGCACCCCCTGCAGAAAGGACTATAGCCTCTGTATGTGGGGCGCTTAGACCGCTAGGCCACCAGCACCCCCTGCAGAAAGGACTATAGCCTCTGTATGTGGGGCGCTTAGACCGCTAGGCCACCAGCGCCCCCTGCAGAAAGGACTATAGCCTCTGTATGTGGGGCGCTTAGACCGCTAGGCCACCAGCACCCCCTGCAGAAAGGACTATAGCCTCTGTATGTGGGGCGCTTAGACCGCTAGGCCACCAGCACCCCCTGCAGAAAGGACTATAGCCTCTGTATGTGGGGCGCTTAGACCGCTAGGCCACCAGCACCCCCTGCAGAAAGGACTATAGCCTCTGTATGTGGGGCGCTTAGACCGCTAGGCCACCAGCACCCCCTGCAGAAAGGACTATAGCCTCTGTATGTGGGGCGCTTAGACCGCTAGGCCACCAGCACCCTCTGCAGAAAGGACTATAGCCTCTGTATGTGGGGCGCTTAGACCGCTAGGCCACCAGCGCCCCCTGCAGAAAGGACTATAGCCTCTGTATGTGGGGCGCTTAGACCGCTAGGCCACCAGCACCCCCTGCAGAAAGGTCTATAGCCTCTGTATGTGGGGCGCTTAGACCGCTAGGCCACCAGCACCCCCTGCAGAAAGGACTATAGCCTCTGTATGTGGGGCACTTAGACCGCTAGGCCACCAGCGCCCCCTTTTCAGGTATTTTATCTGATTTTACTTTATTGATTTTTTTGTAATGATTTTATTTAATTCTTCTGACTTTATTTCATTGATTTGATTTTAATGCATTCTATCTTAATTCATGTTATTTTATTTTTATACTATTTTATTTTGCAGGTATGTTATCTGATTTGATTTTATTGATATTCCTCTGATTAAATTTATTGTTTTTTCTGCAATGATTTTATTATTGATCTGGACTGCATCAGATTGGAGACAGACCGGACACAGACCTTGTGGAAGTCCAGCGTGAACCTTGCAACTGCTCCCACAGCTGCAGACCCTACGTAGCTTGATCTCACATGCCCTCTTCTCTTTTAATAATTACTCTGTTAGCTTCCTTTAACAACATTTCTGACTCCAGAACCGATACCAACCCTGACTTCTTGATCTTCTTGGTTCTTGGAAACCTTTACCCACCAGTGTGGAAAGAACCATGGTGAAGCTTTTATTGTGCACCATGTGGGAAGATTAATAAGAACCTCAGTCACATGACTCCAGCTGTGACAGTCCTGCTCTGAGATGGAAGTTTGATGTTAAAGAGAGAAAATCTACGGTGGCCCTGAGAGCTCACAGCAATGCAACTTAGGAAAACACATGCAAAAAGACCAAACACAAACAAACTAAGAAACCATCTTTATCACTTTGACAACACATGTGCAGCCTTAAGAAAAACACGCTGCAAAGACCAGAACACAACAGAAGTGTTTCCAGGGGACACTTAAAAATGATGCACACGTCAGGACATGCTTGTTGTTGACACAGATTTTGAGTCACAGCGATATTAAGGTTCTCTTACCGTCAGTGGTTTTGGAAAATGAGATAAAAAAGGAAGTGTTTTTGATTTATTTTAACATTGTGATCACATGATTCAGACTATTGCAGTTAAACTACAAGCATGTGCATCACTTTTAAGTGTCCTCTGGAAACACTTCAGTTGTGTTGTGGTCTTTGCAGACGTTTTCTAAATGCTGTGCATGTGTTGTCATACTGATGAAGATGTTTTCTTAATTTGTTTGTGTTTTGTCTTTTTGCATGTGTTTTCTTAAGTTGCAGTGCTGTGAGCTCTCAGGGCCACCGTACAAATCTGAATCTGCAAAAATCAGTAACCAGCAGGTCAGACTGAGAAAAACTGGCCAAAGAACTTCCAATCTGTGCATGTGTGGAAGTTTTCTCTGCAAAGAGCCTCTTGAACTGTGACCTTCTCTGTGCTGCTGCAGGGTAGACTACTGTTTGCACAAAATGTAATGTAATGTAAGTCCATGCAGAAGCTGTTGCAGTGAATTTAAATGTTGATTTTGCAAAGGTGTGCTGTAGCTGTTCTTGAACATTTACAGTCCATGCACATCATCATCATCATCATCATCTCAGTTTACACGTGAACTGAGTCGATGGGTGTTCTAATGCAGTAATGTCATGTCTACTTCCAGCAGCTACAACACAGTCGACTTCAACAACTACCAAATTCAATTATCTAAAGCAATGAAAATGGGGTTTTAATAGACACATAATTATGTACCAATGTTCAAGAATCATTAAAGTCCGTCGTAAAAGAAATGGATCATTGGATGTTCACTTGATGGTATTAAATGATAACAGCACCGTGCAGCCACCAGACACGCTGAGTGCTGATTAAGGTAACTTCTGCTTAACTTGCTTCTTTGCCCTTGCTGAGTTTTATCACTTTCTTCATCTTTTTTAACAGAAAAATGTTTTACAAACTGCTGTTGCTAAATGCTGCAAAGATGGATGTGTGGAAAATGTGCCTGTTCCTCCAGGAACCCTCACTTTGAGGACCGCTTTCTTTCACCTGTCCTGAAAGTGAGGAGAGAACTCTGAGATCCCACATCAAATACAAGATTTGTCTTTAATAAAACGTGGAAGGTATAGAGGAGAGCAGATCTTAATTTCTATGACAACGCTGTGCATCGTCCAACATCTCCCTGGAAATGTACACAGTGTGGTGTTCTCAGTGCAGCATGATGCACACGCTGAAAAAAACAACACATCTACACCGACTGAAGTCTTTTAGCATTTACAGCTCTATGTTCTGTGCTCACTGAGCATCTACTCAGCCGGGAGTCCAGCCTCAGGAAGAAAAGGACACTTTGGCAGTCTTTTAACTTGTGATGTTTATGCCGACCCCCCACCTGCAAGATTCTGACAAACACGGCAGAATAAAGCTACCTCTAAGCTCTTAATATATGTCCCTCCTGCTCTCAGATCAGTCTTGGAAGTATGACCCTCGGTGCGCGGCGGGCAGTAAAGCCAGGAGGAGATCTCTGCCTTGACTGTTAATGACACTGCTTACCAATCCCCCGTGGAGTTCTTTATGTTCCTCCGTCTCCTCTTTCTTTCCCTCGTCTGCCAGATTTCTCTCCTCCGTGCAACACTTCAGCAGGTGGAGCTGCTCTGTCCTCTTTTTGTGCTGTTTGCAGTTCCTTTAAATTAAAGCCGGTCTGTCTCCAGACAAATCGAATGGGCCTGCTTGTCTCTCTGGCCGTGTGCGGTGCTGACCGATCGATGGGCATCACAGTTAATACCCTCTCTTGTTTTTGTGGAGTTGTGGAATGTTTGTTTCTGACGGACACGCCCATCGGCTGCTTTTCTCCTGGACGGATCAAGACTCTGCTCCGCCCGGGGACGGCTAGTCGATCCCAGGCTGTTCAAAGTGATCAGAGTCACTGTCCGCAAGATCGATGGGCTCTTCATACTCCCCTCGCTTCTCTGTTTACTCCCACCTCACAGCAGAGCTCAGAGTTTTCCTGTACCTCTTAATGGAACATGGGTGGAATCAATAAATCAAATAATCAATGGGCCCAGGGGAGCAGGCAGGATAGAGTCCCAGGGTGGAGCAGTCGTTCAGGATCGGGTTTCTGTGTCTGGAAAGTCCTCAAGACGACGAGTCATTAGAGATTATTATTGGCAAACAATAAAAGCATTTTCCAGAAGCAATGCAACTCGTTACACCGCTTAGAGAGGAAGAGAGGAAACCGGATTTAATCCATCCTGTTAACTTCCTTATTCAGGATGTTTCAAAGATAACAGAGCGTGCATCACAACTCAGATTATTTGTTCTAATGTTACCAACATGTAGTCTGGATTAAATCTGCTTATTTAACATGAATAACACATTCCTGTCACAAGGCAGCCACTCAGCTGTTTACACCCGGCGTTGACCTCGTCTGCAGGCTAAATATTGAACGCCGGGGGTGATGCTGACTGCTGCAGGCGTTGAGTATCTGCCACAGCCGTCTGCTGCAGGAGTTTCATGCAGGCTGTTGATGATCTAGTTTTAGCAGCAGTTGTTGAAAGTTGGCTGAAGGCGCTAAGCTCCCTAACAATGCACCGCCAACATTCAGCTCTCTGTGCTCAGAGCTCAGAGAACACACAGGGTAACTCAGTCTTTGTTAAGTGTGTGTATGTAACCAGCAGGGTAGCTAGTTTAGGGTTGCTACCTTGGATTTGTGAATAAAAAGGGACACTGGACTAATTGTTTGGGGCGGAGGGCTTGGCCACTGTTACCAGTTCAGACTGACCAACTGAATCAAATTCAGACATAGGACTCTGAAGCTCTGCCGCTGCAGTCTTGTCTTCTTCTGGTGAACCTTCTTTGTTGGTCATAAAAGTTGTAATGGCTGCCTGTTTTTGTTGGTTTGATTCCACAGCTTGATACTTTTTTGTTTTTGCATGGATTTGCAAAACGCATGTGGTGGAAAAATAGTTCAATAATTCAAACTCTGACAGTGTCGCCCGGTCAGGATTGTAACTAGTACATCGTTTTCTTTCGTGCATGTGTTTGCTCCATCTCCTCCCTCATCAGTCGTCTCCTCCCATTTCAAATGGAGACGCCAAAAGTTGGTGAAAAGAAGACCTCAGTGTGGAGTGTTCCTATCTCTCATTGTACCTTCAACTAACTCCATGCAATCATGCGCCGTATGCTCTGTCACTAGGAGCAATCTGGGGTTCAGTGTCTTGTCCGAGGACATTTCTGGATCAAATCACCAACTTTGACTTTTGCAAACCCAAAATTAATTTTCCTGTCACTGATTCTACCCCAACACGGTCTCAGCATATGTGTGTCTAACATGAGTCTGGTCCTGCTGGAGGTGTCTGCCTGTTAAAGGACTCCAGCTGCTACAACTACTACTATCCGTCTCCCCACTATCATCTCTCTCTCTCTCTTCATCTCCCTCTATCCCTCTCTCCAACACGGTCTCAGCAGATGTGTGTCTAACATGAGTCTGGTCCTGCTGGAGGTTTCAGCCTGTTAAAGAAAGTTTGTCCTTGCCACTGTAACTTGCTAAATGCTGCAAAGTGTTCTGCTCATGGTGGATTAAGATGAGGTCAGACATTCTGCAAGCAGGTTGTTCCAAAGTCTAGGACTTAGTCTCCTTTAGATTGAAGCCTAGACTTTGGAACAGCCAGAAGGTTCCCATCCGAGGATCTAAGGCTGCGGGTTGGCTCATAGGGTGTTAACAGTTCCTCCCCCTGTCTCTCCCCTCACTCTGCCTATCCCATTAAAGTTACTAACCATAGACCTTTCTGGAGTCCCTGAGCTCCCTTGTCCCGTAGGTTCTTCTGGATCTCTGCTGTAGATTCCTTTTTTGGGGTCTGTTATTCATCCTTTCTTTCTTTCTTTCTTTCTTTCTTTCTTTCTTTCTTTCTTTCTTTCTCTTTCTTCTTATCTTTCTTTCTTCTTTCTTTCGTTCTTCTTTTTCTTCTTTTCCTTCTTTCTTTCTTTCTTTCTTTCTTTTTTCTTTTATCTGTTTTTTTCTCCTTCTTCTTTCCTTTCTTTCTTTCTTCTTTCTTTATTCCTTTTTCCTTTCATTTTCTTCTTTTCCTTTTTTTTTTCTTTCTTTTATTCTTTCCTTTCATTCTCTTTCTTCTTCTTTCTTCTTTCGTTCTTCTTTCTTCCTTTTTCCTTTCTTCCTTCTTTTTTTCTTTTTTTTCTTGTTTTCTTTCTTCTCTTTTTTCTTTATTTCTTTTCTTCCTTTTTCCTTTCATTCCTTTTCTTTCTTCTTTCTTCTTTCTTTCTTCTTTATCCTTTCCTTCCTTTTTCTTTCTTTCTTCCTTCTTCTTTCTTCTTTCTTTTTTGATTCTTTTTCTTCATCTTTCTTTCTTCTTTCTTTTTCTTCTTTCTTTCTTCCTTTCCTTCTTTTATTCTTTCTTTTACTCCCTTTTCATTTCATTCCTTCCTTCTTTCTTTCTTTCATTCCATCTTTGTTTCTTTCTCTCTTTTATTCTTTCTTTCTTTCTTTCTTTCTTTCTTTCTTTCTTTCTTTCTTTCTTTCTTTCTTTCTTTCTTTCTTTCTTTCCATGTTTCTTCATCCTTTATGTCTCCTTTTCTTACCCCCGTCCTTTCCTTCTGTCATTCCTTCACCATTTATTCTCCTTTTTTTTCTTTCTCCTGGTCTCCCTCTCTTCTCTCTTTTCTTAGACCTTTCTGGAGTCCCTGAGCTCCCTTGTCTCGTAGGTTCCTCTGGATCTCTGCTGCTGTGGACGTGGTCCAGACTCCAGCTGCTACAACTACTACTATCCGTCTCCCCACTATCATCTCTCTCTCTCTCTCTTCATCTCCCTCTATCCCTCTCTCCAACACGGTCTCAGCAGATGTGTGTCTAACATGAGTCTGGTCCTGCTGGAGGTTTCTGCCTGTTCTGAGTCCTGTCTGGAAGGTGGGACTGGATCTGATCCGGTCTTGATGTTGGGTCTTTGTTAATAATAGAACATAGAGTCCGGTCTAGACCGGCTCTGTTTGGAAAGAGTCTGAGGAGAACGTTTGCTGTGATTTGGTGCTTTATAAATAAAGATTGATTGATTGATAAATATGACATTTTCCACCTTAAACAAATCCTGCATGCAGTAAATCAGCACATGGACACAATAAAAAGCCCCCACACATGCTGCATGAATCCCCGGCGCTCTGTGTGCTCTCATGCTGCAGGTGGTGAAAGTTTCTCCTATATTTGAAGCGTTTATTATAAACCTCAGAGAGTATGGATTCATTTATACTCCGAACGCAGACATTATCATTTTCGATGAAACAACAGCGCTGTGTTGCTCTGCCCAGTCTCATATTTATTTTTGACAAATCATCCTTCCCAGTTTCTAATTAATTTTTTGAAAGATAATCCATTAGCTTGTGTTGATGTCGACAATATTTAAGGCATGCTTTATCTTGCCAACCACACACTCGTGCACACACACTCGTGCACACACGTTTATCTGTTAAGGGCCAGAGAAGCTGCGAGGCATCGAGAAATATAGTCGTTGATCCAAGTGATATCAAGCGTGAATGTGTTGTGTATGTTTTGCAGAGAACACGTTGAACGTGTCGTGTTATTTACAGACACTGCTAATCAAAAACAACACCTTACAGTCTGTTTTAATTTTCTGTGAATTATAAACCCTTCACAGACTCTTTGTTTTGATCCCTAACGAAGGAGAAGGTCATATAAGAGCACCTTACCTAGAAATGTCCTTATTATGGTTCAGTCTAAAATCAGCTGATCCCAACCTGCCAGTCTCTGCAGCTCTGGTTGGGATGGGGATAGAAGGCTTCCTACATGTACATAGTGTTAGGTTCTTACTGTTAAAGCTGGGGTTGGTGTTCAGATTTAGATCCTCTTTTTGTTCTCCTGGTTAAAATGATCTTTATGTCCTGATGGTAATCAATACATAATGTGATCTTTAAAAAAGAGGTAAGAAAATCTGCTCTCTACAGCCGGAGTAAACCTGGGAAAACACCGACCAATCCCTGCCATCAGGAGCCAAATCATCAAACCAATCAGATCCCATCCTCCCGTTCTGCCCGCCTCCTGCAGAGCGTCATGTCTGTTTGTGTTTTTAACTTTCACTATGAGAATGTGTCGGTGTTTTCTCACCGCTGAGTGAGACATGAGTTAGTGAAAACACAAACCATGTGCTGACCCAGAGGAACATTTTACTGCTCAAGGCTTTCTCTTCTCAGTCTCTGGGGACAAAATTGAGATTCTCACTTCAGCCTCATTCAAGTTTCAAATTGTTCTCATTAGTTTCTCCTAAAATTCACCAGGAGAAATAGTTGAGACCATGACATGAGTCTTATTTGAGACTTAAATGAGAGATCTCATTAATGGATCATTTTCTCTCTTTTTTTAAAATATATTTTTTGGCCTTTTTGCCTTTAATGACAGGACAGCTGAAGAGAGACAGGACATGTGGGGAGTAGTGAGCGGGGGAAGGCATGCAGGGAATGGTCGACCGTTCAGTAAATAAAATTGGTGACCCCTACGACGAGGACTGTAGCCTCTGTATGTGGGGCGCTTAGACCACTAGGCCACCAGGCAATTGAGAGAGCTCCCTGATTTCTCCACCTGAGCTCAAAGGAGTCACAACACTTGAGGAATACCTGAGAACCATTTCAGATTCAGACCAGATCTCCTTTGGAACTAAAGGGAGACTAAGCTGAGACTTTTTATAACTTTTATCTGGAGGCAAGAATGAGAAACAGGAGACATAAGCTATCGTCTCATTTAGCTTTCAAACAGATCTCATTGTTGTCTAGGAGACAGAACTGAAACACTTTGAGATCTCCTCTCTACATTTCTTTTCCTATGGGGGGACCGGTTTGGAACCAGTCACAGTCACATGGTCATTCATGTGAGCGGGGCCGTCGTTTTGGAGGAGGGGGGGAGGGGTTAGATGGAGTCCTGAGGAAATGCTACATTCAAATTCATGCTAGTTTTCAACCCTAGCTTGAAGTAAACAAAAAATGTTCCATTTTGTTTCAAACTCCATCAAAGCAGTTATCTCAACCACCTGTATGATGTTTTGTAAAGTTGGTCTCATTTCATAAGTTAGGTTGGCAGAACTTGAAGTTATGTGTTTGAGGCTCGGCTAAATTATCTGAGTCTGCTTCAGGCAAAGAACGTGGTCTCCAGCTCACATCTTCAGGGGTCTTTCACACTTTCAATTGCCCACATGTGGCGCCCTCTCTCCTGTCCTGAGTGGATGTGATCGCTCTAAAGGTGAGTGTTTAGTTTGAGTATTGTGTTGAAACTCTAGCTTTACAGCTGGTCAGTTGATGGTGAGTTGATTACTGGTTGATGTCACTTTAATCTGTTTAGTTAGTTTAAAGGTGACATATCATGCAAAATCAACTTTTTAATGGTCCTCTCCCTGAAATCTGTGTCCCTGTCTACAAACCCCCTGAACAGTCAAAGACTCCATTCTGCCCCTGTTCTGATTTCTCCACCTTTCTGTAAATGTGTGCTGAAACCAGCCGTTTCAGTTTTCAGTGTTTTTCATACGTCACAACGCCATCCGGTCTGTAACAGGAAGTCAGAGCTCGGAGCTTGTTCAGCCCATAGACTGTATAAAATACAACTCAACCCCTCCTCCGTTTTTCATTCCCTGCACACATGTGTGCTAACAAGGAGCTTAGGAGGGAGGCATGCTAGTTGTAGGCTGTCTTAATAAACACAGAGGTCGCTTTGACTCCCCACGTCTGCAGATTTGAAGATCTAGTGGATGATTTTTATTTATCATGGATAAGTCCTAGCGCTAGTTAGCATAGCTACATAGCTACATGTTGGTAGCTGTGTACCAAGACACACGTCGACATGCTGACAAATAAAACAACAAGAAACACTAAATCTGTGACCAATGGTTCAGAAAGGTCCTGCTGCAGGCGCCTCTCCGTCAGGATCAGATTCTGGATCAGATTCAGAGGGTTGAAGTAACGCGGGTCTGTGAGCAGCCGTGTATATTCAGCCAACATGTAAACATTAGATCAACGTGCTGGACGGCCGAGGCCACACCCACTTCATGAGGGGGCGTGGTCAGAGAGCTCATTCTCATTTAAAGGCACAGACACAGAAAACAGCCTGTTCTGAGCAGGGCTGAAAAAGAGGGGTTTACAGGCAGACCAGAATCTGATTTCAAAGTGTTTTTTCGAGCATAAAGCTTAAAGGCATGTTTTGGGGACCTCTTAGACCAATATATGTTGATGAAAAAAGCGTGATATGTCCCCCCAACCCCTTCATCACTTACTTTAACTCTGCAGGTCCCATTAAAGTTACTAACCATAGACCTTTCTGGAGTCCCTGAGCTCCATTGTCTCGTAGATTCCTCTGAGCTGCCGTAGACGTCCTCCTGCTGTGGACGATCTGGACTCCAGCGGCAACAGCTTCTACAACTCGTCTCATCACTATCACCTCTCTCTCTTACTCCCCTCTATCTGTCTTTCCAGACCCAACTCGGTCTCAGCAGATGGCTGTCTAACATGAGTCTGGTCCTGCTGGAGGTTTCTGCCTGTTAAAGGAAGTTTGTCCTCTCCACTGTAACTAGCTAAATACTGTGAGGTGCAATGCTCATGGTGGATTAAGGTGGGGTCAGACTGAGTCTGATCCTGTCTTGGTGTTGGGTCTCTGTTCATAATTTGACATAGAGTGGTCTAGACCTGGTCTGTTTGTAAAAGCGTCTTGAGATAACGTTTGTTGTGATTTGGCGCTATACAAATAAAGATTGATTGATTGATTGACCTTAAATAAGGCGTGGTCATTACCAGGAGTTAGCCACCTTGAACATAGCTAGCTACCTTGCAAAAGATAATCAGTTGGCTCAAATGTAAGATTTCTAGTTCGCCTCAAAACTCAAAAATCTAGCACAGACGGTTGCCTTGAAATTTTGAGTTTTCACAGTGAGTGTAGTTTAAAGTCTTTTCTGTATCGCTCTCTGTGGCTCTGTTATAAAAGGAAGGATGAGATTCATAATCACTCCTGCAGCCATACAATCCCTCTCACAACCTCCGCTCCACCAACGGCAACCTCCTCTCTCCTCTCACCAAACCCAAGCACCAAAACCTGGGGGGACAGGGCCTTCTCTGTCGCTGCCACCACCCTCTGGAACTCTCTCCCCCAACACCTCAGACTCTCTCCCTCACTCACCAAACTCAAATCCGGATTGTTGAAAATTGTTTTGTTTTGTTTTGCTGCTTTGCTTTTCTATTGTATAATTTATTTTCTTGTAAAGTGTCTTGGAGAAACTTTTAAAGCGCTTTAATAAATAAAATGTATTATTATCATTATTATGATTATTATTATAATGCTCACACTCCAAAGACCCAGAGGACAATGTATGACGTGAGCATCAGACACCTGTGGCTACCAACATCTGACGCAGTAAAAAGGTGACCTTTCCAGTTTAACATCCTTTAATGAAGCACTTATAAAGAACCCCATTAGGAACTGAAAGCTTCCTGATCAATACATCCACACATTTAGGTCTTTGCTAAAACGCTCAGCAGTCATCGCGGGGCGGCCGCTGACAGCTCAGAGAAAAGGAGAGCTATTTTTACGCTGAGGAAAGTGAGGATTGTCTTACACTGTAACTGCCGTCAAACTGTGAGAGAGGCGGCTCTGATTGGCTGAAGGTAGGAGGAAACTGAGGCAAACCTGCAGAGCTACATAGCTTTAAGTCATTGTTCATTAAAAGGGAGGAGATGGAGAGTTTGACCTGAGGAGGGCAACAAACGAGAGCCAGGGAACCGTTGGGAAGTTACTCTCAGAGAATCTAAAGGATGATGATTATCAAACTTAGCATCTTTTGGGGAATGAGAATCAGTTTCTTCTTCCTTGTTGTTGCAAATCACACCCAGCACCAGGATCCTGTTTCATGTGATCTGTTACTGTAACTCTGCTTGAGAACAATTTTCAGGCATTGTTCTAACACGAACACGTCTCCACCTCCTCCTCCTCCTTGTTTGGTGTTATTGTTTGAGTTTGCATGTCTTCACGCTGACTTCAGAACATGCAACAGACACTGCATATAGACTACACTTAAAACATTTAGTGCATAGAAATAATCAATCTACCCAGAGACATTTAAGGTCACACAGACGCATCAATATCAACGTCAGTCTGTGTCGTAACCGGCTAAAAACTCCTCACAGCAGCTTTAAGAAACGATTTTCAGCCTCCTGTCAGCCTCCATGAATCCATGATGTGTGCATACTTCTCAGGGCTCGCCTCACTGGACAAGAGAAACAACCAACCAGCTAAGAGTCTGACACCTTCCTCACAGGCTGCGACTGCTGAGGGGAATCATGAAGATAATACTGGGACCAGTTCTAAACCAAACACACAGGATGTCTGCTGAAAGAGCCTCGTTAAAGAGAGATCAATACCTCAGCCATTTCCATACGCCGTAAAATCCACGCTCTTTAAAACTCCTCATCTCACTTATTGTGCTGTGCTCTGTCTCCACGCCGCTCTGCTCGCTGTCTCCACGCCGCTCTGCTCTCTGTCTCCACGCCGCTCTGCTCTCTGTCTCCACGCCGCTCTGCTCTCTGTCCACACCCCGCTCTGCTCTCTGTCTCCACGCCGCTCTGCTCTCTGTCTCCACGCCGCTCTGCTCTCTGTCTCCACGCCGCTCTGCTCTCTGTCCACACCCCGCTCTGCTCTCTGTCTCCACGCCGCTCTGCTCTCTGTCCACACCCAGCTCTGCTCTCTGTCCACACCCCGCTCTGCTCTCTGTCTCCACGCCGCTCTGCTCTCTGTCTCCACGCCGCTCTGCTCTCTGTCTCCACGCCGCTCTGCTCTCTGTCCACACCCCGCTCTGCTCTCTGTCTCCACGCCGCTCTGCTCTCTGTCTCCACGCCGCTCTGCTCTCTGTCTCCACGCCGCTCTGCTCTCTGTCCACACCCCGCTCTGCTCTCTGTCTACACACCGCTCTGCTCTCTGTCTGCACGCCGCTCTGCTCTCTGTCTCCACGCCGCTCTGCTCTCTGTCTCCACGCCGCTCTGCTCTCTGTCTCCACGCCGCTCTGCTCTCTGTCTCCACGCCGCTCTGCTCTCTGTCTCCACGCCGCTCTGCTCTCTGTCTCCACGCCGCTCTGCTCTCTGTCTCCACGCCGCTCTGCTCTCTGTCCACACCCCGCTCTGCTCTCTGTCTCCACGCCGCTCTGCTCTCTGTCTGCACGCCGCTCTGCTCTCTGTCTCTACGCCGCTCTGCTCTCTGTCTCCACGCCGCTCTGCTCTCTGTCCACACCCCGCTCTGCTCTGTCTCCACGCCGCTCTGCTCTCTGTCTCCATGCCGCTCTGCTCTCTGTCTCCACGCCGCTCTGCTCTCTATCTCCACGCCGCTCTGCTCTCTGTCTACACGCCACTCTGCTCTCTGTCTCCACGCCGCTCTGCTCTCTGTCTCCACGCCGCTCTGCTCTCTGTCTACACGCCACTCTGCTCTCTGTCTCCACGCCGCTCTGCTCTCTGTCTCCACGCCGCTCTGCTCTCTGTCTACACGCCACTCTGCTCTCTGTCTCCACGCCGCTCTGCTCTCTGTCTCCACGCCACTCTGCTCTCTGTCTCCACGCCGCTCTGCTCTCTGTCTCCATGCCGCTCTGCTCTCTGTCTCCATGCCTCTCTGCTCTCTGTCTCCACGCCGCTCTGCTCTCTGTCTACACGCCACTCTGCTCTCTGTCTCCACGCCGCTCTGCTCTCTGTCTACACGCCGCTCTGCTCTCTGTCTCCACGCCGCTCTGCTCTCTGTCCACACGCCGCTCTGCTCTCTGTCTCCACGCCACTCTGCTCTCTGTCTCTGCTGCATGTTGTGTCATGACATGAGTGAGTTAAAGGAGAGCAGGTGACATGCATGAAGGTCAGACTCACACAGATGATGATTAAACAGCAGTCACGTGTGTCTTGATCAATCGATTGATTTCATGTTCTCTTTGTAGCGTTCAGGTTGTTGTTTCTTCTATAAAACATGTTGTAACTCAGAAGCTTTGCTAGTCAACATTTTAGATCTCCACACCCACCGCCTGAAAATGTGATTGATATCATACAAGCCCTAAACACCTACACAAGAGGCAATATTTCTAAAATGTACACAATGATTCAGAGTGTTAACCCACCCTCATGGGACAAAACCAAACTGGCATGGGAGCAGGACCTGAACATTGAACTCTCTGGGAAGTTTGGGCAACTTTGCCTTGGAAACATTCAGACCTCTTCTGTTTGTATCAGACAATGCCTGATTCAATTTAAAGTACTACATCACCTTCATTATTCAAATGACAGACTTTCAAAAACGTCAGTCCATCATGTTTAAGATGTCATCAAAGTCCAGCTTCTACAGGCCACGTGTTTTGGCATTGTTGTTCTTTGAGGAGTTTCTGGGGAAACATTTGGAGGCCTTTTCATGTATGTGTGGTGTAACATTAACACCTTCCCCTCACTGTTCCATCTCTGGGGTCCCTCCCACAGAGATCCCTATCCCAAAGGTACAAGCAAAGTGTCTTCTAAGCTGAGTCACTTTGTGAGTCTAATGTGACATTAAGAGATCAACGGGCACTACAACCTCAGCTCAGACTGCAGGAGTTTTTAAATCAATGGTTCTGAATGAGGAGAAACTTCATATTCCTCTCTTTAAAATATGAACGCACTTCAAGATTAGACAATAACGATGCATCACACATTACAGGATGTATTTAAAGAGTGTGTGTCAGAGGGAGCAGCACACCTAACTAACTCATTTGATCGTGCAGGAGAGCAAGACATAAACAAAACAGAGATAGCGGTTATAAAAGTTAATGTTTGAAGCACTCAGAAATGCATCCAGGTTTTAAAGGTGACATATCAAACATGTTTGAAAGAGTGGATCTGCAGGGCGCTCACATGAACATCAACACAGACTGGGATTGTCTGGAGCAGTGAGACCTGTACTCTGAGCCCACTATCACTAGCTGTTTGCAAGTAGATAAAAAACACCTGCAGCGATCACTCTGTTCAACAGGACATGAATATGTAAACCAGTGCAGCTTGTACAGTTTCCTTATTTCCTGTTTCACACTAACTTCATCTGTTATTCATGACTAACACCTTCCTTTGACAAACGACTTCCCTCCTCACCTTTGACATGAAGACTGTGCGTTAATGATCCTGACATGGAAGACGATACTTCAACAGATGGTGAGTTCATTATTTATCAGCGCACATGTTGTGTAGTGTAAATCTGCTTTGTGCACCTCTTATCTCTTAGCTTGTTTTTGCAAATGACAGCAAG
This sequence comes from Notolabrus celidotus, assembly GCF_009762535.1. Classification (NCBI taxonomy): domain Eukaryota; kingdom Metazoa; phylum Chordata; class Actinopteri; order Labriformes; family Labridae; genus Notolabrus; species Notolabrus celidotus. Next base: position 14,161 of record NW_023260176.1, on the reverse strand, counting down.
TTGAACACGAGTCCTGTGATGATGTAAAGGGCAGGATTTAAAAAGTCGTCTAAGCCTGAGAGGGTTGACAATAACACGGGACCTCCATGTCTTTATTAGAAGCTAATGCATCAGATTAAAGAAACCAGTGGAGCCTGAGACTACTCTGGGATTTAAGACACACACTGAACTTTACTCTGCAGAAACACACCATCACAAACATGCACAGAAAACAGCATCATTCCCACCAGCTCTTTTCCTCCCACAGGATTTACTCCACTAATTCTCTCATCCTTTTATTGGACTTTAACATCCCAGCGACTTCATTCTTGGTTTAAAAAGGGAATCTATCTTTGGTTTTTTTCGATGCGAAAAGCAATATGGCTCATGCTCACGCAGCTTACCTTGCCGCTACCTTTTTCACAGTCGAACATTACTCACGCTAAAAGCAGCTTAGAGAAATTAAATCACCATGTGCTCTGACAGCTCAATAGATTTGCGTCTCCACTTGGATACACAAGAAGACACGATTAATCCTGTGATGTTTGGGCTCAGCGCAGAACTCTAAATCACTGTAATTACTATCATCTATGCCAATTTACACATGACAATAGAGATCTTAAAAATATCAAACAAGGCGTGCAATTACAGCAGAGCCATTGTGCACAGCCGTCTTCAGTGTTGTGTCATTTAGTGCGTGTTCTTGAGCCAGCTGTCAGGCCGTACTTGTGCGTGTGTGTTGCATTAGGGTTTATGTGTGTGTATGCATGTGTTTGTTCTGGTCTGTGTGGTCAGTCGCCCTCCCTCAGAGTCATTCTCGGTGTCAGTGCTGTAGTCATTCTGGCTACAGGCATCCTGTCGCTGCGGTGGATTTACTGGCAACATCCCCCCCTCCCTCTGCGGACAGCTCTTTAATTACCCTGGCCTATTGATCGTCCCAGGGACACGGCACTCTGGAGCTGAAGCTGGGCCTGCACCAGTTAATGACTGATTATTCCTCTGCGGGCCCTCGGGAGCAGACAGCCGGTGTGGGGACAGAAGGAGCCTGAGAGCACCGGGCCTGTCCTGCTCTGTCCTGCTCTGCTCTGCAGCAACATTTGCACTTTTGCAGCAGCTCACCTGACGACAACACGGGCTCAAAATAGCGTTTGGTACTTCTTGTGCCGCCAGCTTTAGGACTTTACCAAAGTGGACAACAAAAAGAGAGAAAGTTTACACAGCTCTGATTTATTCTGGAGTTTTGATTACTCAACATAACTGCAACGGAGCGGACACAAATCAGATCTTTAAGCATGCAGCAAAGTTAGAACACTGTCCAATCAATGTCTGGATGTAATCCCCACCTTGATTTGATTTGTGTCAACATGCTCGGGTAAAGTTTAATGATTTTAGAATCATAAAGTTTTATTAGTGGACATCAGACTGATTCAATTAGCGGCCCATTGGCCGGACATTTTAACAACCTACAATCTGCCTTCTTTTATCACCGCAGGAAAAATTAAATATATGCATGAAAGCATTAAGAAATGTTTCTACAGACAATGTTTCCTCTTACCTTATCCACACAGACACACAGACATGCTGTAAGATCATTTATCACAGCATGGTTAGAAGAAATCCTCCTTATATTCATCTATTTGATTTATTTAGCCCACTTATTGTGTCTGAAGTGACCCCAGGTTACTACACTGCAAAAACTCAAAATCTTACCAAGTGAAATATTCTCATGTTTAGTCTAAATGTCTTCTCCCTCTTGATTTAACATTTACTGAACAAGGAACATTTGAGAGAGATAGAGGGACTTGTTTTAAGACATCTTAAATATCTTGTTCAGTCAAACAATCTTGAAATGATCTTGTTTTGAGTTTTAATTTAGAAGAAACAAGGTTTATTTAACATTTCAGACATTTTTCAATCTGAGATCTTATTTGTAGAAGACGGATAATCTTGATTTAAGACAAACACTTTACTGGATTTAAAGAAATGACTTTTATTAATCTATCAGAAAACAGATCCATTGATTAAAGAAAGGAAGAAAGAAAGGAAGAAAGAAAGAAAGAAAGCAAGCAAGAAAGAAAGAAAGAAAGAAAGAAAGAAAGAAAGAAAGAAAGAAAGAAAGAAAGAAAGAAAGAAAGAATGAAAGAAAGAAAGAAGTAAAGAAGTAAAGAAAGAAGTAAAGAAATAAAGAGAAGTTGTTGTTTTTAAGGGTGGGTTTCAGTTTTCAGACACTGTCTCTTTAAATCAGATATAAATCTTCCTCCTCAAACTCCATGCACACAATGAAACAGCTCCTTTAGAGCAGAGCTTCTCCTAAAGAACAACATGACTGAATATTAGTATATCCAGCTCACTATGAGAAGACATTAGATCTCAACATGAGACAATTCAACTTTGTCATCTTATTTCAAGAACAAGATGGTCTTAAACCTAGAGAAGTGCTGCTATAATACAACTCCGATTAAGGTGAATATATCTCACATGAAGAACATGAAATGTATTAGTGCAGAAATATTATTTTTGAGTGAATAAATATTAATTATCATCATTCCTGTCTTATTCTGAGACACTAAGCTTTAACATACTGTAAAATATTAATAAAAATAAGTTGTCCCTGCTAATTTTAAGATCACAGTTTCCTAAATTACGTCTGATTTTAAGAAATCTTACTAAGAAAATGTTCACTTCTTCTATTGGCAGATGTTTTTGCTTAATTCAAGTTAAAGTACTGTGAAATACGTTTTGTTTGTCTTGTTTTTGGAGGGGCGTTTGTTCCAGTGTGTATGAAACAAAGACCTGTTCCTCTGCCTTTATTTCATGGCACAGGTCCTGAAGTCTGAAAGACGACCCAATCCCAAACTCTGAACTCACTGACTCCAGAAGCATTGCCGGTAAGTGTGTGAGGGCTCGGTGTCCCACTATGCACGAGTGTAGATTCTGCATGTCTGCAGACTTTATGAACTATTCATGGATCTCTTTTTATCTTGTTTTTTACTGATGGAACTTTCTACTAGGGGTGTGCCAAAATATCCAAACTATGGTATATCGCCAGATTTCGTCTTGCCATATGTTATAGAGCTAAGAAAAGACCACATGGACCTGTCCTTCCACCCACCGTTATGGGGACTGTAAGATCTATCTACGATAAGGTGGACGGGCTAACCCAGCACCAGAGTAGCATCATGCTAACAGAGCTAACACCGGACACCACATTGGAAGGATTTCACCTGCTGTGGGCGGACAGGATACAGGAGAGCAGGACTGAACTAACTGGGGAAGAAGGCCAGCTCAGTCCTGGACCCTGTGGAGGTGGTGGCTGACAGGAGGATTATGTCCAAGCTGTCGTCTCTGATGGACATTTCTTTCCTATATATATTCTTGTTAAATTCTTGTTCTGTACACCTTCTTGTTTGCTGCTGTGACTCCATGAATTTCCCCGTTGTGGGACGATTAAAGGAGGATCTTATCTGATCTTACACTGGTGCCTAATGTCGATATTTAAACAATGAAGATACAGCCGTTCCAAACAGATTCTCTCACTAAAGCCTGCTACAATTTTGATTTACAGAGTCACTACTTCAAGCCTCCACATGATGGCGCTAAGCATGAATAAGAGTGGGTGCTGCGGTAGAGAGGACTCTTTGAAAGGAAATAAAAAGAAGAAGAAAATGGTGCAAGGCGGAGGATTAGCAAACAACACCTGAAAGATGCACCATCAAATTTCAAATCTGAAGTCTGGGCCCACTTCGGCTTTTACTATACTGACAATGGAACAACATCTCTGTTACAACCCTGGATCAGGGGAGGCAACATAGAGGAGTCATGAGACAAATCTATAACCACATATTTATTACAGACAATTAATACCAACAGAGTGATGGCTGCTGCCATGCTGCTGATGGCTGTGTGAGAGAGTGAGAGGGGCTTGGCAGAGGCTTTTGTAGCCAGCCCACAGGTGTCACAGATCAGCAGCTGATCAGGTATGGAGAGTGGAACGTGCCTCAAGGAAAGAAGAGACCATTAGTTTTGTACATAACACCTGATAAAGAGTTTGCAGAGCTTGCCGTGGAGGAGAGGGCAGTTCACGTCGCTAATGCTAACACTTCTGTAAGCCAGTCTACAATCAACACCGTGGATGAGGAGGAGAGGAGGAGGAGAATCCTTGATTCAGGGATTACAGCAGGGACAACCTCGGTCACATGACTCCAGCTGTCTGGAGGTCCTGTTGACGGACAAGAGAGCACGGTCCATGACGGTTTGCTCTCAGGTAAGATGCAGGACTGGCAGAGTCTTTGATTTCTGTATGAGCTTCTTTTGAAGTCTGATTTTCCTGCAGATGTTGTCCTTGTGTTTCCTGTCAGTCTCTGTGCTCCTGCAGCATTTCTCCTTGTGGCACAATAACGCTGATCTGAATCTGAGTCTCCTCTTTCAGAATAAAAATGTGCATTGTTAAATTCAACAGGCCTTGAATGCATCATAACGAAGGGCATCAGAATAAAGTCGGTACAATAAAAAAAAAGAAGTGTTCAACTCTCAAACATACTGAACACACATTTCTGCTGCTGTGATCCTGCAGGGAGAAACACATGAGCTTCAACAACAGGAAGTCATGTGAGAGGAAGGAGAGAGCAGGTCGTGAGACGGCGAGGTGTGGGTGGAAATGTAAAGAGTCCTTCGAGGCCTCTGTGTTAATCCGTTTCTCTCTGACGATCCTCTGATGCTGTTCACACCTGAAACATCTTCATGCTGGTCTCGTTGATGTACAGAGTCACACAGACTGCATCTGAAACCGGAGAGGACTAATCATTGGGCGCATCTTTAATGCTCCGCTCTATTAAAGACCTTCACTTTATGTTCCCTCACTCCACCATTTCCTCCTCCCGAGGAGTCGCCTCAGCTTAATATCTCCAGAAATGGGAATGAGTTAAAGGCTTAAATTAAAGGAAAGGAGAGTCATTGGTTCTCTTAAATAAGGGATGAGGAGGAGGAGGAGGAGGAGGAGCATTTCATCACATTGACTGACGCCTGTCCATCCTTCCTGCCCTCTTCACTCCTTCTCTTCATTCTTGTCCATTTCTTTTCCTCCCTCTGGGACATCAACCATCTTTATTCCAGGAACCGGTCTTCGTCCTCCTCTGAGAGGTGACCGGAGGAGAAATATGCAGGTGTTCCTGAGGAGTGATCTTTAACCCTCGCTCCTCTGGGGATGGATACAAGGCAGAGAGATGAAAGGATGAGTGCTGAATATTTCAGAGGAGAAGAAAGAGAAAATGAAGGACAACAGATAGAGAGATGGAACCTGATCTCCTTCTCAGATGTGAATTATAAGGACCATTAATTCACATGATGAGATTTCTGTTGTAACACCTGAATGTGAGACTTTTCCCTCAACTGAAAACTTTAACTAAGAAATCTCTCTTTTTGGTGTTTTGACCTCTGGGAAAAAATGCACCAAATAAAAAAGATTTTTTTTTTTTTTTTTTCTTTCAGGTAATAAATATTTGAGTCCAAACTTTCTTTTTTGTTTGAAAACGTCACGTTAGCTGAGAAATCTCTGCCCCTGGTGTCTGCTTTGACTCCTACACTCATCTTATATTTATCACCTGAAAGGAAAATGTTGAATTTACTTTTTTATTTGGTGTATTTTTCTTTATTCCAAACTGACAACAGAAGAGAAATTCTTTGTTTTCTGGGCTGAAGAAATCTGAAGGTTTGCAGAGAAGTCTCTGCCCCTGGTGTTTGCTCTGACTCGTGTTCTCATATATTTATCACCTGAAAGAGAAACGACACTGTCTTCATTTTCTGTGGATACTTTTTGATTATTGTGAGATTATCGTTCAGAGAAAGTCCCTGAACCCTTTCAGACTTTCACATATTTCCTTGAAGAATAACGTGTTCACTACGGGGTAGGACATTTGGCAGACTACTTTAATTTGAAGACTAATTGGAATCATTAACGGTATTATTCATCACACCGATCCAAATCCAGCGGTGTGAAGCAAGGGCAACAAACATAGCTGAGACAAGAAGACAATTCTAAAGTTCCTCAAGTGTCCATGTGTGTGTGCCATGATAACAAGCTTCTTTAGAGCAGAAGACATGATGTCCATGGTTTCCAAAATGAATGGAAAAAAGGACACAGGACAGTTTTCCACTTTGCTTCAGTCCATCTTATTCCAGAGAATGATAGGCCTTTAGGCTTTGTATTAATTACCCTAATCTATATATTTTGCACCTAAAGCTGCATTTGGAAACAAGAGTTCCAGGGTCTTTTAGCCCCCAGAACTACTTCCCCTGAACTAAAAGGTTCCTGGTCCCCATTGTTGTCTGCGTTTCGACCGCGGGCTGAAGTCCCGGGTAGATTGTGTAAATCAGGCCAGTGACGTATGGAGGAAAAAAAGTAAATGCACTACACCACCAGACCAGTAGAGGGCAGTAACACAAAGAGGAATGCCATTCATCACAAATGACACCATAGAAGCAGACGGACAGGCAGGTATCATTCTGAGCAACACAACAGTTAGCCTGTTAGCATGAAGAGACTCAGCTGGTCTGTTTTAGATGGTGCTATATTTCATCACAGATGGATTCACTGAATCAACACGTGAGAGGAGATAAGCGCGAGTAGCAAAGACGTTTCAACACGGCTTTAAAATCCTTTGACACTACACCACCAGACCAGTAGAGGGCAGTAAAACAGAGACGAATACCATTCATCACAGATGGAAAAAACAATGACTGTGAATAGTTTTTGGAAAAGTTTGAAAAAAAAATGTTGAAAAAAAATGTTGAAAAAAAAAAATTAAAAAAAAAAAAATGTGGAAAAAAAAAATTTGTAAGAAAATTTTTGTTTTGAAAGAAAAAATTTGGAAGAAACATTTTTGAAAAAAAAATTGAAAAAAAAAAAATTGAAAAAAAAAAAAAATTGACAAAAAGAATTTGACAAAAAATTTGACCCAGAGCCTGTCGAAAATATTAATTTTCCTCAAATTTGAAATTGTGTTCCAAAAGCAGAAAAACATCAAAGAAGTGAAAATTTTGCGCCTGCGATTATAAACATGGAAAAAGCAAAGAATGAATCAACACAACAGTTAGCCTGTTAGCATGAAGAGACTCAGCTGGTCTGTTTTAGATGGTGCTATATTTCATCACAGATGGATTCACTGAATCAACACGTGAGAGGAGATAAGCGCGAGTAGCAAAGACGTTTCAACACGGCTTTAAAATCCTTTTGAACTCAAAAAGCCGTGATCGCAGAGATCGGCCGGTGTTTTAGTTTAAACAGTGACCATGTTAACTGGAGACTCCAAAGATTGACAAAAAAAAATTTGACGAAAAAAATGGACAATTTTTTTTTTACAAAAAAAAAATATATATATATATATTTCACACAAAAAAAAAATGTGACAAAAAAATTGTTTTAAACAAAGTTTTGAAAAAAAAAAATTGAAAAAAAGTTTTTTAATTTTTTTTTTGAAAAACAAATGTTTTTTGAAAAAAAAAAAGTTTTTTGAAAAAAAAAATGTTTGAAAAAAAAATAAAAAATTTGCAAGACAAAAAAGTTGACCCGGAGCCTGTCGTAAAAATTTTGTGCCTGCGGTTATAAACATGGAAAAAGCAAAGAATGAATCAACACAACAGTTAGCCTGTTAGCATGAAGAGACTCAGCTGGTCTGTTTTAGATGGTGCTATATTTCATCACAGATGGATTCACTGAATCAACACGTGAGAGGAGATAAGCGCGAGTAGCAAAGACGTTTCAACACGCCTTTAAAATCCTTTTGAACTCAAAAAGCCGTGATCGCAGAGATCGGCCGGTGTTTTGGTTTAAACAGCGACCCTGTTAACTGGAGACTCTCAGCCGGATGCATCCCTCATAAATTATCGTTGAAAAAAATTTGACAAAGAAAAATTTGAAAAAAAAAATTTTTTGAAAAAAAATGTTTTGACAAAAAAAATTGAAATAAAATGTTTTGACAAAAAAAATTTTGACAAAAAAAATTTTGACAAAAAAAATTTTGACAAAAAAAATTTTGACAAAAAAAAATTTTGACAAAAAAATTTTGACAAAAATTTTTTTGACAAAAAAAACTGACAAAAAAAATTTGACAAAAAAAAAATTTAACAAAAAAAATTGACAAAAAAAGTTGATCCAGAGCCTGTCGAAAAAATTAATTTTCCTCAAATTTGAAATTTTGCTCCAAAAGCAGAAAAACCTGCGCCTGCGGTTATAAACATGGAAAAAGCAAAGAATGAATCAACACGTGAGAGGAGATAAGCGCGAGTAGCAAAGACGTTTCAACACGGCTTAAAATCCTTTTGAAAAGCCGTGATCGCAGAGATCGGACGGTGTTTTGGTGTAAACAGCGACCCTGTTAACTGGAGACTCTCAGCCGGATGCATCCCTCATAAACGTCTTTAGACCATCATTAAATATCTGATGAGGATATTTTGAAATCTTAATAAAAACTAAACTAGTTTGCATTCCCAGGAACTCCCTCTGTGTTTCAACAGCTGTGTAAACTCCACAAACACTGACACGTTCAGCTGAAGGGCTCCAGTTTACAGGGTCACTTTTAAAACCGGAACACCGAGAGGAGAGACGCATTCACGGTGGGCTGAGAGAAGACTACTGTTACAAGCTGCTAAATCAAGAGAATCACAGCTTCTTCTTTTGAAAAGTACACACACATACAAAAAAGATAGAACAAATAAAAACTAATGAAAGAAAGAGAAATCAAGAGAATCACAGATGGAAACAACAATGACTGTGAATAGTTTTAGGAAAAATTTGAAAAAACTATTTTGAAAAAAAAAAAATTGACAAATATTTGAAAAAAAAAAATTTAGAAAAAAAAAAATTTGAAATTTTTTTTTGAAAAAATTTACAATTTTTTTTTGAAAAAAATATAAAAAAAGAAAGAAAATTTGACAAAAAAAATTAACATTTTTTTTTTTTTTTTTTTACAAAAAGTTGACCATGTTGAAAAACAAAAATTTCCTTAAACTTGAAATTGTTCAGAAAAACCCGAAAAAAACTGAAAATTTTGTGCCTGTGGTTAAAAACATGGAAAAAGCAATGAATGAATCAACACAAACACTGACACGTTCAGCTGAAGGTCACCAGTTTACAGGGTCACTTTTAAAACCGGAACACCGGGAGGAGAGACGCATTCACGGTGGGCTGAGAGAAGACTACTGTTACAAGCTGCTAAATCAAGAGAATCACAGCTTCTTCTTTTGAAAAGTACACACACATACAAACAAGATAGAACAAATAAAAACTAATGAAAGAAAGAGAAATCAAGAGAATCACAGATGTGTGTGATGTTATTGTGGACGGAGGGAGGAATAAAAACACTGCGGTTAATCTACCAATCAGACACGTTCAGCATTGCAGGCCCCGCCCCCTGAAAGTCCCGGGACCTTTGAAAAGTACTACCCCCCTAGCAGGGGCTTTTTAGGGGGGAGATTATCTACCCCTGAACTAAATTTAGACCCTGGGTCCTCCGGTCGAAATGCCCCTTAAGACTAACACTGACTCTAATAAAAACTCAACTGAACAAGCAAACCTGCTTTAAAAACTAATTAAAACTAAACTGAAATTTAAAACAAAAAGTCAAAACTAATGAAAAATGCAAAACTATAATAACCTTGTGACAAACTTTTAACACATAACCACCTGAGGGCCAAAATCACATCCAGTATTAGTTTCAGTCTGGCTCTTACTCTGAGGAACATTACTCTGAAGTTGTTGAACCATTTCTCCAGCCAGTCTCTCACAGAGTAGTGAACCTCTTCCCATCTTTCCTCCAGAGAGACTCAGCCTCTCTGGAGTAAAGATGGTCTCACATAGGTCTGTTAATTGTAGTCTTTAGCATACCCAGTCATAGACCCTCCTCAGGAGCTTTAATAATGTGCAAACAGGCTGTTGAAGTCTGAGCTCCTTCTGATCCTCCTGATACGTGGCGTTAACCAGCCCGTCACTCCTCCACCTGTCTCCAAAATAAAGTCATCTCTAGTGAAAGAATGTGGATTTCAAAAAGTCAAACTCAAGGCTCCAAAAAAGGCAACCAGGTAATCCACAAACCAATGTGTGCCGTCTCTCTCGCTCACACAGTCCACGCTCCAGTTCCCCCAAACGTCTCTGGACAGCGAGGAAACCCTGAAACCAGCAAGACGCCACAGAGGCATTGATCATGGGCGGCTCTCGCTGCGAGGCGAAAGTGCAGCCGTATGTGAGAGGCATCAGTCAGAAACCACAATCATGGTCTCCCGGGGTTCGGATGACATGAAGACGTCAAAGTGAAGCAGGTCAGAGTCTTCAAGTCGGCGGGAAGCCGGATGAGTGACAGCGACCGCAGCATGGGTGGGAAGTCAGAGAGACAGCTGTGGACATCCATTAATGCCATCTGTCTTAGCAGAGACACAATTAAAGCAAAGTGAAGGTGAGATTTATGGATGTGTGTGTCTCAGTGTAAAACAAGGTCAAAATGCCAGCAGCTCTCATCCTCTCTTTGAGGTGTTCCAGCTTCATTGTGGTGTTTGTTGTCTTCATTTCATGCTGCAAAATGATGCAAATCACCTCAAATGTGTGTGTGAACATCTGACGCTTCATTTGGCGAGCGAGCTGCTGACTTAAGTACCACGCTGCACCTCTGCTTGTCTTTGACTAAGAAGCAAAAGTAAAGCAGGCTTAGCATCCCCGCGGCACAAACAAAAGGAGAACATTTTGCTAACACATGCATATGATTAATGTTCCCACACATATCATCCATCCATGCTTCCTGCTGCTGGATGCTACATTACCACAAAAAGCACGGCCTCACAAGATGGAGCGCTCAGTAGAGGAAATACATCTGAGTCATACACCCAGAGAATATTATTAAAGTAAAGAATTAACAAGCTTTAAACAATTACTTCAACACTCAACTTTTTCATTTAGTCATAATGCAGAGGAGGAGGAGGAGGAGGAGGAGGAGGAGGAGGAGGAGGAGGAGGAGGAGGAGGAGGAGGAGGAGGAGGAGGGCGGAGTGCAGCCGGCTCATTTTGTTACCGCGGCGATGGGTAACACTGTGAATTATGTGATAAGCAAACAGCGGTTTGCTGTGCTGTTAATTGTTGATTACAAGATATACACTGCTGTGTTAATACAGTTTGTTTGCTTCCATGTCTATGAATTTGTAATTATTGTACGTTATTCCCAATCATCATTAGTCACAAAAACAATACAGATTAAATAATTGACTGTCTAATCTCTACTTCTCTTTCAGAACCTTCCCTCTCTTTCTCCTGTTTGTGTGAAATATTCATCAAAATAATTCATCTACAATCAGCTCAGACTAATATTTAATATTTGACTCTCCCAGCGCTCTGAAGAGAGCATCACCTTCATTTAGCTGTGAGAGCAAAGTGGATAAAAGAGCCGCTGAATTAAACAATTTGCAGATCAGCTTGATATGTCATGTTTTTGGCAAAGTGACTCATTAAATCTATTTGGGCGCCTGGAGGAACGCCACGCATGCCTTTTCATCCTCAGACAATTTGACAAACCTATAATCTACATGACGGATGTATTCTGAAGCAAACAATTCTTTACTTCATGTGTACGTCGTCTGAACACACTCAACACCGTGAATTCAAATGAAATGAAAGCAGACAATCACTTATCTTCAGCAGAATAATTCAAATATGAACAAATCTGAGGCGCAGGGAAACCTACAGAAAACTTCATTTACAAAAGAAGAGAGAGCCATGATTAAAAAAGGTTTGTTGAATGATAAAAGTTAACCTGAGGGAAAAAAAAAAATTACAAACTTTGTCTCCACTTTAATAAGAAAAAACATTTTCATCAGAATGTCTTCAGATTCTGCAGGACAGTGAAATCTTTTCTTTAGAGTGTGTATCTGTCAGCTGGATCAGGAGGAGGAAGAGGACTCTGATAAGAAACAGGGAGCTGGTCCTCAGCTCAGCAGTTAACAGCAGACGTGGTCACTTCAGGTGAAGGTGACTCACTGCTTTCATTAATCTGAGGTCGTGTTTCTTCAATTAAACCCTCTGAGTCCAATGTGTTCACTTTTAATCAACTCACAGAGTCTTTTTGTGCTCATGTTGGAGCTGTCCTTAGACATGTTTTATGTTTCCTGTCTCTCCTGCTCTAACTTTTGGTCCTCAGAGGACTTTTTAAACCTCTTCACTGATATTGAAACAGCTTTGAGGAAAACATTTAATCTGATTAACAAACGTTGGAAGTAACCATGGGGGGTCCGGGTTACATCCCGATCATCAGCCCTTTCATGCAGGACTCGCCCCACTCTTTCTCCCAGTTTCCTGCTCTTTAAACGGTCCTGACCTTCAGATAAAGAGATACAAGCCCAAAATAAACTTTAACCATATCTAACCATAAGTCCCCAGCAGCTGTTCTCATGTAGGTTCCTGCTGCTTTCAAGGACTCCAACTGCTACGAACAGATCCGTCTTACAGATCCATCTTACAGATCCATCTTACAGCTCCAGATCTGATCGGTTTCTGTTCTAGTCTATGTGTTAACTTCCACTGGATCCACTCCGTTGCGTTCCGGTGCTCATTTCCTTTCCTCAGCTTTTTTTTCTTTAGCTTGCCTTCCCTCAGCGCTAATTTCCTCTCCTTTCCTTCCCTCAGCAATCATTTCCTTTCCTTTCCTTTCCTTAGCGATCATTTCCTTTCCTTTCCTTTCCTTAGCGATCATTTCCTTTCCTTTCCTTCCCTCAGCAATCATTTCCTTTCCTTTCCTTAGCGATCATTTCCTTTCCTTTCCTTAGCGATCATTTCCTTTCCTTTCCTTTCCTTAGCAATCCTTTCCTTTCCTTTCCTTAGCGATCATTTCTTTTCCTTTCCTTTCCTTAGCAATCCTTTCCTTTCCTTTCCTTAGCGATAATTTCTTTTCCTTTCCTTCCCTCAGCAATCATTTCCTTTCCTTTCCTTTCCTTAGCGATCATTTCCTTTCCTTTCCTTTCCTTAGCGATCATTTCCTTTCCTTTCCTTCCCTCAGCAATCATTTCCTTTCCTTTCCTTTCCTTAGCGATCATTTCCTTTCCTTTCCTTCCCTCAGCAATCATTTCCTTTCCTTTCCTTTCCTTAGCGATCATTTCCTTTCCTTTCCTTCCCTCAGCAATCATTTCCTTTCCTTTCCTTTCCTTAGCAATCATTTCCTTTCCTTTCCTTTCCTTAGCGATCATTTCCTTTCCTTTCCTTCCCTCAGCGCTAATTTCCTCTCCTTTCATTCCCTCAGCAATCATTTCCTTTCCTTTCCTTAGCGATCATTTCCTTTCCTTTCCTTTCCTTAGTGATCATTTCCTTTCCTTTCCTTTCCTTAGCAATCATTTCCTTTCCTTTCCTTTCCTTAGCGATCATTTCCTTTCCTTTCCTTAGCGATCATTTCCTTTCCTTAGCAATCATTTCCTTTCCTTTCCTTTCCTTAGCAATCATTTCCTTTCCTATCCTTCCCTCAGCGCTAATTTCCTCTCCTTTCCTTCCCTCAGCGATCATTTCCTTTCCTTTCCTTCCCTCAGCAATCATTTCCTCTCCTTTCCTTCCCTCAGCAATCATTTCCTCTCCTTTCCTTTCCTTAGCGATCATTTCCTTTCCTTTCCTTCCCTCAGCAATCATTTCCTTTCCTTTCCTTTCCTTAGCAATCATTTCCTTTCCTTTCCTTTCCTTAGCGATCATTTCCTTTCCTTTCCTTCCCTCAGCGCTAATTTCCTCTCCTTTCCTTTCCTTAGCGATCATTTCCTTTCCTTTCCTTCCCTCAGCAATCATTTCCTCTCCTTTCCTTTCCTTAGCGATCATTTCCTTTCCTTTCCTTCCCTCAGCAATCATTTCCTTTCCTTTCCTTTCCTTAGCAATCATTTCCTTTCCTTTCCTTTCCTTAGCAATCATTTCCTTTCCTTTCCTTCCCTCAGCAATCATTTCCTTTCCTTTCCTTAGCGATCATTTCCTTTCCTTTCCTTAGCAATCATTTCCTTTCCTTTCCTTTCCTTAGCAATCATTTCCTTTCCTTTCCTTAGCGATCATTTCCTTTCCTTTCCTTAGCGATCATTTCCTTTCCTTTCCTTTCCTTAGCGATCATTTCCTTTCCTTTCCTTAGCGATCATTTCCTTTCCTTTCCTTCCCTCAGCGCTAATTTCCTCTCCTTTCCTTCCCTCAG
>NW_023260175.1:0-37606 GCF_009762535.1 Notolabrus celidotus | reverse complement strand
GGCAATGTTTCGTAAATGGAAGAAGCATGACCGGGACAACTGTTTTATGTGGTGATCAAAATACACGGACTGATCGAATATAACTCCAAGATTCCTGAGTTTAGACTGGACAGCAGAGGAGAGGGAACCAATACACTGAGCAACCCTGGAAGCTAGAGGATCAGAACCAACGATAAGGACCTCTGTCTTGTCAGCGTTTAGCTGCAGGAAGTTGTCAGACATCCAGTCCTTAATGGCGGTCAGACAATCAAGCAAAACTATCAGCTTGTCTGTGTCATCAGGCCTAAAAGACACATACAGCTGGATATCATCAGTGTAACAGTGATAAGAAAGACCTTTGAATTTACTGATAATGTGACTCAAGGGCAGCAAATACAAGGCAAATAATACAGGGCCCAATACAGAACCCTGAGGGACACCACAGGAGAGAGCAGCAGTTTCAGACATGTATGGACCAAGTGACACAGAAAAACTCCTGTCAGAGAGATAGGAAGAGAACCAATCCAGGGCACTCCCAGAGACACCTACCTAAAGCACATTGAACTTCCATGTAATGAAATGTGCTTTATAAATAAAACCGCTATTTTGGACACCGTGTACGATCCACTCTCCCCGTGCCCCGTGGAGGTTTTTTGATTTGAGTTTTGAAAAGTTGACCAAGTCAAATAGCCGATACAGTCGCTGCATCGTCTGCAGGAAGCTCTAAAACCCTGCAGTCCTTTGGACCCTGAAGATGTGTGAGAGGTATAGTTTGAATGTTTGAGAATAAAGACATGAGAGTTTGAACAAAGCAGGAATCAGAGGAATCAGAGGAATCAGAGGAATCAGAGGAATCAGAGGAATCAGAGGAATCAGAGGAATCAGAGGAATCAGAGGAATCAGAGGATGCATGTGGGACACTTTTCTGAGCTTTAACACACACACACATTTTATATCCACTGTGAGTCTAAGTATATGAATGCTTCATATAGTGATTTGCAGTGATGCTCTCTCTCTCTCTCTCTCTCTCTCTCTCTCTCTCTCTCTCTCTCTCTCTGTCTGTGTTTTTGTTATTCATGACACCGCTGCACATTTACTTCTTCACTTTTATCTCACCACCTTTCTGTGATTCATGCAGTCCTCTCGTGCAGAGTGCAGCTCTCTCTCTCTCTCTCTCTCTCTCTCTGCTGGCAAACTTCTGCTCCTCCAACTAAACTGTTGACCCGCTCAGCATCCTCTTAAAACGCCACGCTCCTTTAATTAAAGTGAGAGCTCTGGAGTCGTCAAAAGCTGCATTACTATTATTGCCAGGGCACATTTGTGACAAATGCCTGGGTGACATAAAGCACAGCTCTGCTCTCTCACTACAGCAGCACTGCCAGAGCTCTCTCTCTCTCTCTCTCTCTCTCTCTCTCTCTCTCTCTCTCTCTCTCTCTCTCTCTCTCTCTCTCTCTCTCTCTCTCTCTCTCAGCTTCACATCTTCCTTCAGATGCAATCACTCTGTTTGATTCAACCATTGTCCAGCATCTTCACACACATGATCTGACACTCATGAGGACTCAGCAGCCCCTCCAGCTTTCCAAACACACGTTTCTTGCTCAACGTCGCCCTCTGGTGGTCACAGTGTCTAACTCCCTGTGTTAAATCAACCTGCTGTGAAGCCTCATGAGCATTAATGGAAAATACTACAACAGCTATGATCATCCAGACTCAACTAATTAACACGTCAACCTCCTGATCCCTGCAGGGTCCAGACTTAGATCAGCTCTCTGCAGGTCTCTGTCCTACTTCCCCAGGCAGAGAAGGACTACCAGACCCCTGGAACAAAAGCCAGCAGAGGTCTGGGAGCTGAGGACTGCTGCACAACAACATTAAGAGACTGAAAACAAGTCAACCTGCAGGAAAGCTCACACATGCATCAAAAAAGAGAAATGAGAGAAACTTTTGGTGCAAGAAGCCTCACACACACAGATAATGAAGATAAATGCTCATGAGAACTTGTGAAATAAAATGAATGACAGTTTCTTCATATGAGGGAGAATTAAAGCACACATGCAGCAGATTTTATAAAAGCATGCATGTTATTTAGGGAGCATTTATCTGCACACAAACAGGATTGATCCATCTGATGCAAACAGTCAACAGTCTCTCAGCAGACTGTTGTATTCAGGAAACACTCCTATGAACAACCTCTGCAGGATGGAGAGCAACAGAGCTGATAACAGGCTGAAACAGCAGATAAAGAAAGGGGGATATTCTCTGAGAAATAATAAAAAAATAACCACTTAAATAAAAACTAGAAGCAACACAAAGAGATTTCCATTCACAGTTTGTTGTAACTCATCGTGTGTTTGAGTGAAATGAGTGATTTCTTACCTGCAGGAGAGACTCCTCCGAAATGAAGTTCATTCCCTCAGACTGAACATGAGATAAAGATGCTCTCAGAACACGAGCTCCCACATCTGAAGGAAGAGAAGCTGTGTCAGGATATATCACATATAAAGATGTGGATGTAGAGAGAGAGGAGTAAAGTCCACAGCAGTCCTGTCGGTGTAGTTGCCAACTTGCTCTCAGTGTCTGCTGCAGCTTCACACCGAGCAGCCAAAGAGCAGCAGCGAGAGCAAGAGGAGTCACTCCACCCTACCGCTGCATCCGCTGTATGGAGGAAGCACCGGGACAGTGTGGTTTAATGGAGCTCATATTATCAGTTTAACTGCTGTGTTATTAAACTTCACACACTAACTGAATGTGTTTTATGTTCTAATGTTTAGACTTGTATGTATGGTGGCCTTGAAGGTCAACTGCATGAACATTTCATGACCACAAAAACATTTCACTGAACGCCAAAAAAAAAAAAAAGAATCTTAGCACAAAAACACAACATGTTGAAAAAATGGACTGAAACTTAAAAAACGAATTCTGACTTTAATCTGAAAAAAATAATAATAATAATTGCACCTTTCCAAAAATATTTTGAGATTAAAATTAGAATTTAAGGCTTTTCTTTTCAGAATTAAAAAAATATTTTTTTGTTTACCCGCCCTGCAGTTTTTTTTTCAGTGCCCCAATCCCCTTCCAAAAAGATATTAAAATGCAAAAAGAAAAAATATTTCACACACCAAAGATTTATATCAGGTTTAGACTTGTATGTATGGTGGCCTTGAAGGTCAACTGCACGAACATTTCATGTCCAAAAAAACATTTCACTGAACGCCAAAAATAAAAGAATCTTAGCACAAAAACACAACATGTCAAAAAATGTAATGAAACTAAAAAACAAATTTCTAACCTTAATCTGAAAAAAAATAATGACACCTTTCCAAAAATATTTTGTGAGATTAAAATCAGAATTCAGGCTTTCGTTTCAGAATTTAAAAAATAGTTTTTTTATTTGCCCGCCCTGCAATTTTTTTTTCAGTGCCCCAATCCCCTTCCAAATAGTTATTAAAATGAAAAAAGCAAAAAATATTTCACACGCAAAAAGATTTATGTCATGAAACGTTAAAATTAAATATAAAAAATATTTCAAATTATGTGAAATTTAATGTTTTCTATTTCATTAAATGTCTTGATTTGTTAAACATCACAGGATTCATGCTATGTGAAATGTTTTGGGGATTTATTACATATTTTTAGTTTTCTGAAATATTTTTTTGTTGCAATAAATGTTATATTTACGCGTTATGTGAAAGGTTGTGTTTTAAAAAATATTTGTGTTAAATAAACTGTTTATGTGTTAAATTCATGCTTTTGTCGTTCAGTAATTTTTCTGTTTAAATCAATGAAATGTTTGTGCATTGGACCTTTAGGGCCACCATATAGAAATAGAAGGCAGAAAAAAATTCAAGAAATTAAACTGGATTATACGGAAGAGGATTAGGGCCATTGAAAAAAAAAAAAAAAGGTCAACATTTTTTTTTTAAATTATTATTATGAGAAAAAAGTCAGAATTCTGTGAATAAAGTCAGAATTCTGAGATTAAAGTCAGAATTCTGAGATTAACCCTCTGTAAGCCCTAGGAAAACGTAACGTTGAAGGTCTTAAGGCGATCAAAAATGAGCATTGCTTTAAACTGATATAAATATGTCATGTATTGATGGATCATTCCAATTTTTTTTTAAATTTTTTAATTAACTTCAGTATTAATGTGACATACTGAATGTTCACTAATATTATAATTAACCCTTTAGTTACGACGTGTTTAAGAGCCAGAGAGAGGAATTTAGGGGAAGAAAAAAACACCAAAAATGGATCAGCTCCTGCATAATATAATGAAAACTGGAATTCTTTTTTTGAGTCAACACATTTTGACATATGTTGATGACTTACAACAACACTTTTTTTATCACTGCATTATTTTTCATGTAATGTCCTATGTTTAAAAAAGTTACATTGAAGGTCTTAAGGCGATCAAAAATGGGCATTGCTTTAAAGTCAATTCTGACTTTAAAGTCAGAATTCTGACTTTTTTTCTCAGAGTAATGATAAAAAAAAAAATGTTGACCTTTTTTTTTTTTTTTTTTCAATGGCCCTAATCCCCTTCCGTAACTCAATTATTAATAATGTCTTTTGAATTCAATTAAGTGCTAAATTTAACTGAAACACAAGGTGCTTGTGCTCCACAGATTAAAAAGTAAATAAGATGTTAGTGACTCTTTGTTTGGGTCTACAGGGACCACTTTGAGTTTGCTTCTGAGAATGGGAAAGTGCCATGTTGGATTATTTGCGGATATTTTTTGTTTGCTTTAATGGAAATTTCCACTTCTTTTGACATCAAACGCCTCGATTACAGACTTTTTTTTAATCTCCTGAAAAAAGTCAGAATTCTGACTTTAATCTCAGAATTCTGACTTCTGAGAAAAAAAAACAGAATTCTGACTTTTTTCTCAGAATAATAATTCAAAAAAAAATGTTTGACCTTAATTTTTTTTATTTTTTCAGTGGCCCTAATCCTCTTCCGTATTGAGATATGTTGATGAAATTTGATCATTTTGCTGTTTAAGAAGCGCGAGAACCGGAATTTACTACTTTCCGTTGTTCCCGTTCCGTTATTTCCAACAGCACACAAACGTAGCAGGAGCGTAATGACGTAATGACGCAGTCTGGCTCGCTGTACGTGCTTCCCTGAACTGTAGAGCGCGCGTGTGTCTGAGTGAAGCTTCCCGCCTTGTTTACAGCCTCGGGGATAAATGTGATAAACGTGATAAATGTCTCGTTTCTGATGAAGAAGATGAAAAAGACGGAAAAGATCCTTCATCTGAAGAGCTGCCGGGGCCGGAAGGTCCGTGTGGTCCGGGAACATTACCTGAGAGAGAAGGTTCCGTGTTACAGCTCTCTGTGTCAGGCGGACTGTGATCAAGGTGAGACCCATCAACAACAACAACAGCTCTCACAGAAACACACGAAACAGCCTGAAAACGAGCTTTAAACTCAACTACCCATCCATTTAAAGGTGTTATTATAAAGCTAACATCACTGCAACACAGAAGACCAGAGAGGGTTTAACTGAATTGCTCATTCAGCTCACTGCACTTAGTTTAAAGCTGTTTATTACAGACACAAACAACCTGTGACAGCTAGCCTAGCTTATCTTTCACCTGGCTAACAGGTGATTTCAAAAAGCAAATTAAATCTGTTCAAACTTTAAAACAGACTTTACACACAAAGAGTAGAGAGTCAAACTGAGAGCATACTTTCAATATAAGACATTGAAATGTGTCCACAGAGCTGGGGTTGGTGGTTTAAGCACTACGACTTATGTTTAATGAATTTAAGATTATTCCCTAAAAAAAACTTTATTTGTACGTTAACATCAAGTTATGGTGATACCCCTCCCTGAGAAAAATGAATGTACGACTGATTTATTTTTTATTAAAAAGTTTTCCACAAGCTTCATGTTGAAAGTAAACTGTGTTTTACAATATTACAATATCACAATGTCATTTATCAGATGCTTTTATCCAAAGTGACGTACATACAAGAACAAGAACAACACAAGCAAAGATCTAGACAAGAGGAAACAAGACCAGGAAGAGGAACAAAGAGCTTCAAGTCCATTTGGGTGCAGGTACTGCCAAGCAGTGTAAAGACAATGCACAAAGTAAATAAGGGACATCTACAATGAAGGAACCAAACCATTTAAGACCTTCATTATCATCATCAACAATTAACATCACCACAATAATGACCAAAGTACCAAGTGTCCCAGAGTAGAGCAGGACAGTGGAGTCAACTGTAGCTGGAAGACATGATCTGCCCCTGAGGACATGATCTGCCCCTGGGGACACGATCTGCCCCTGAGGACATGATCTGCCCCTGGGGACAACAGTGGAGACCAGTCTAGCTAAGTGCATAGTGCTTCCTAAAAAAAAACGGACGTACTTGTCATCGGCTCAAAGGCTCAGAGAGAGAAACTGGCCTCCACACTAAATGTTCATGGACTTAATCCGAGCCAAGAAGCCAGAAACCTAGGTGTTTTATTTGATTCTGATTTTAATTTTAAACCACATGTTCGTTTTATCACCAAAACAGCCTTTTATCATTTAAAGAACATTTCTAGAGTGAGGCCGTTTCTCTCTCTGAGCAACACAGAGAGACTAATGCACGCTTTTATAACCAGCAGGCTGGACTACTGCAATGCTCTCCTTTCTGGTCTTCCAAAGAACACAATTAACAAACTGCAGTTAATACAAAATGCAGCAGCTAGAGTTTTAACGAGGACCAGAAGGAGAGCACACATTACGCCTATTTTAAAATCTTTACATTGGCTGCCTGTTGCTTTTCGTATTGATTTTAAAATTATTTTACTAGTTTTTAAGGCACTGCATGGCCTTGCACCAGACTACATCTCAGAGATGCTTTTAGTATATAAACCAGGTAGGTCTCTCAGATCCTCCGGCTCCTCTCTTTTAGCTGTTCCTAAGAGCAGAACTAAAACATTTGGTGACGCTGCTTTCAGCCACTACGCTCCCAAACTATGGAACAGCCTGCCGGAGGATCTGAGAGGAGCTGATGGAGATATTGAGACTTTTAAACGTAAACTAAAAACGTATTTATTCAGTCTGGCTTTTATGTAGGGTTTAACAATTTTATTACCTACCTTTTACTATAATATTGATTTAAATGTTGCTTTATTATTTTAGTAATTTAACTGTTATCTTATTCTATTTTTATGTATTTATTCATTCATTTATTTAATTTTATTTATCTACTCAGTTTTATTGATATTTTTCAGCCTTAGTTTTATTTTTCAACTCTTATCCTTACCTTTTAAATCTATTTATTTTAACTATTTTTATTTCTTAATTTTGATGCTTTAACTTATTTTAATTACACATATTTTATTTTGGTGTGCATTGGTCTCTATTTTATTTTATTTTTATGTTGTTCTTATTTTTAATTTGTATTTTTATTAGTTTTATTATTATCATTATTATTATCTTCCACTAAAATGTCTTAGCATTGTTTCATTTCTGCTTCTTTCTTGTTTTCAATCGCTGTAAAGCACTTTGGGTTGCATTTTATTTGTATGAAAGGTGCTTTATAAATAAAGCTTGATTGATTGATTGATTGATAAAGAGCTGGGTCTTTAGCTGTCTTTGGAAAGTAGAGAGGGACTCTGCAGATCGAATGGAGTTGGACAATTCATTCCACCATTTAGGGACAACAGAAGAGAAGAGTCCAGCTCGTGATTTTGAGGCCTTGTGTGCTGGAAGCACTAGGCTCCTTTCAGAGGCTGAGCGTAGCGGGTGAGAAGGGCAGTAGACCTGGATGAGGGGTTCCAGGTAATCTGGAGCGGTTTTGGTTCCTGCTTTGTAAGTCATGATTAGAGTTTTGTATCTGATGCGAGCTGCAGCTGGAAGCCAGTGTAGCTGCATGAGCAGGGGAGTGACATGAGTGGTCTTAGGCTGGTTGAAGACCAGACGTGCTGCTGGGTTCTGGATCATCTGCAGAGGTTTAACTGTGCATGCAGGGAGGCCTGCCAGGAGAGAGCTGCAGTAGTCAATGCGTGACATTACCAGAGCCTGAACCAGGAGCTGTGTTGCGTGTTCTGTCAGGTAGGGTCTGATCCTCTTGATGTTATAGAGGCAGGACCGAGCAATCGAGGCAACATGAACCCTGAAGGTTAGCTGGTCATCGATCATGACACCCAGATTCAGATTTAAATCTATTTAACAGGAAAGCCTCACTGAGATTAAACTACAGGAGAGTCTGAGATCAGCAGCAGTGTGTCTCAACACAGTTACAGAAAGACCAGACACACGTAATTTAAAGACATGTCAACATATCCGTGATCACATGACAGGAAGTCATCAGTCGAAGCTTCTACAGCCTGATGCATCTTCCTCCAACACCTTTAATCTGCTTTAAAACCATTCAGAGAGACCTGGTCCTCAGACCAGAACCCTCCTGCAGGAGCAGAAAACTCTTTCCAGAAAAAGCAGAAATAAGTCTTTATGTGACTCAAAACAAATATTCAAATAAAATTAAATGAATACTGTAAATTTAATAAAATAAGTAAGGGTACAAATAAAATAAAAAATCACTTAAAGTTAAAGAAGATCAGATGAATACAAGAAATAAATACATAAATAAGATAATTAAATATTATTAAAACAATGATTATAAAAAATGCAGTCCAGGGCTAAAAATAAATTCCTCCAAATTAAAAAGTCTTAAGTTTGATTTAAAAACCTAAATGAAACCTTCTCGTCTCACCCAGATGGAAAGCTGCTTCCAGGAGACCTGACCCACTACGTGGTTCCTGATGTCGGCGTGGTGGTGGATTACCTGGAGATTCTGGAGTTCACAGAGCTGCAGGGCATCGTGTTCACGCAGACCGCCTGTCAGGCCGTGCAGCACCACAAAGGACGCAGGTACGACACACAGCGAGGGGGGGCGGGGCGGTCTGTGTGTGAGGACACTTTGGAAACAGGGATGTAGTTTCTTCCACTGCTGCTCTTCTTTCATTCTTAAAAAGGGTGGGACACAAAATGTAAAATTTGATGGTTTGCAAATTTTAAAAACATTACTAATACAACATATCGTATGTTAAAAAAACATTAGATTTTTCTAAACTAATTGAAGTTTGATTTTTGGGATTTATTTGGTCGTAATTTGTTTCGTATATTTAGATTTTTTTGCATTTAGCATTTCTTTAGTTTGTTTGGTGTTTGGCAAACACTGGGAACCCGAGTTTTTTAAAATTTAGATTATTAACTGATCTTATTTTGGACAAATGGTCACTTCAGCACGTTTCAAAACAGATCAGACGGGGACAATAACGAGGAAAGCGAGCATAAATATGATTCGGGAACAACTTAGCTGCAACAACGCGACAAATCGGCGCTGCAAAATCCACTCAGTGTTGGACGATAGGTGAACGACAGGTGTAAAGATGTTCTGTCAGATGCATGGCGACACATTTCTCAGCCACAGTAAGATGCTGAGAAGATGTGATGTTACAGTCGGAGCGTTATGTTCTCTGTGTTTATGTGTCTGCAGCAGAGTGTGTTAATCTACCTTACAGGTAACCTTATGGGATACCTGTAAGGCAGGGGTGTCCAAACTTTTTTCAAAGAGGGCCGCATTTGATGTTGTCAGAATACTTCAGGGCCAGTGGCTCCTACTGAGACTCAGGAATCATAAAAGTTATATATGAAATCTCTATTTAATAACAATTGTTAGGAAGTCCTCAGTTCTCCACAAGCCACGTAAGCATTAGCAAACTTTATCTTCTTCTGGAGGAAAATATTTTTCAGTAGGGTCTGGCAATGTGGGGAAAAATATTGTCTTGTTATTTTTCTATGACAGGATAACAATCTGGATTTCATCACACTTCTATTTCATGTTGTTTCTAAGACTTTTCTGACCAGCAGACAACAATTTAAGAACTAAATAATTCTTGTCCTGCATTCTGAACTATTTTTTCTGCACCAATTTTTGCCTTTTCTGCACAATTTCATAAATTTGATCTTGTCTTGTGTCTTCTTTTGTGTCTTCTGAACTTTTAGTGTTCATCAAGAACATTCTCACATCATGATAAAAACATTAATTTGAAAAAACCTGTCAACTTTAAGAGTTCTTGTGTTTCCTCCTAATTATATTCCTGCAGAATATCCAGAGCTTTGAATTTATAAAAGTAGTCCATATGAAGCTTTTTGAGACGTTTCTGGATTGACTTTAGTTTTGTTTGTGCTCTTGAAAGAAACTGCAAATGTACAGATGATTCAGAAGGTGATTGATTTAATTGCTATGAATAACACAATAAGAGGTGGAAGCTTGGGGCCATAATTAAATGGACCTTGGGCCGCAATTGGCCCCGGGCCGTACTTTGGACACCCCTGCTGTAAGGTTTGGTTAAAGATTATATTTACCCAAAATGACTCCTTTAAAGAATGTAATGTCTAATTCAGCAGACAGTTATTGATTACTGGCTGATGTTTGAACTTTCCAGTGAAGAAAAGAGAAACTTGCAGGTTGCATCAAATTGAAAATCTGCATTTCTTGTCCATATAACAATAAAAAATATCAGTTTAATCTTTTAGTATGTTGTTTTTTTCACAATTTTGCAAATAAATGAAGTCATTTATTATCCTCATTCTGATCATTATACGTCAAAACAAGCAGATTATCCTCAAAAGCTCCTGATTCAGGCTCCAGTGCAGCTCGTGTGGTCTGGACCTTTAATGTCTTACACTGCGTTTGAAAACACCTCTAATGACGTGCGATCTGTGAGAGGTCAGCTTCATTATATTAAAGATCTGCTGACCCGGCTAAATGAGACCCAGCCTCTCTTAAACATGCACACAGGGAACTCTGATAAACTTGATGAACTCTGAGTCTCACACCAGATCTGCTTCCCTTGTGAATCAAAAAAATACCTTACTTTTTGTGCATTTATAAGCTGTTAAATATCACAACACAGAGGCCACGTTACGATAGGTATCATCTAAAATGTGTGATATGCAAAACCAAATGCTGTTCAAAAGTTGTATAAGTTTATTTAATGTTGTCTTAGAAATGCAGATTTATTTTTCTATTAATATAAACAGTAAGCTGGACCTGCTCCCTGACAGTGGTACTCGACTGCAGAGAGTTCCTGCAGGATGTTGCTGCATCCATCCATCCATCCATCCATCCATCCATCCATTTTCTTCCGCTTATCCGGGGTCGGGTCGCGGGGGTAGCAGTCCAAGCAAATTGACCCAGACATCCCTCTCCCCGGCGTTTCTTTTAATGTGTTGGATATTTTCCTGTGAAGCACTTTGTGATTTTATTCTGTGAAAGGTGCTATACTAAATAAAATTTACTTACTTACCTCTGCCAAGGCAAAATGAAATTAAAAAAGAGTTTATTATAAGTGTATTTATTTATTTTACTTTTGTAGACAAAAAGTCAAAGGAAGGAAAGATATGACAGTCACTGAACACATTTATTTTTGTTTTGTTTTTTTATTTTTGTTTTGTTTTAAGTTTAATTTTTGTTGTTGTTGTTTGTTTTTTCTGTTGGTTTTTTGTTGTTGTTGTTGTTGTTGTTTTTTTTCTGTTGGTTTTTTTTGTTGTTGTTGTTTGTTTTGGGAGAAACCGAAGTGCTCGGAGTAAACCCGTACCTGAAGGTGCGTCCCACCCACCCACCCTGTTCATACGTGGCTGGTGTTTTAGCTACGCTTGAAGATGGCGTTGAATGGCTTGGTCATGGCGTGGAAAAGGGATTCAAAGAACACTACGACAGGGCTGGTCTCCTTTGGTTCCATCAGGTGCCTCTTCAGAATAAAAACGACGTGCTCGAGGATGTTTTGGTTCTCCTGCAGCACGGTCTTCCAAAGTATCTCTGGACCGACGTCCTTGCAGAGCCGCTTGTGCGTGGCCTTCAGGGTCTTCTTGATGTTGGTCGGGCTGAGGGAAATGTTGATTTTGGAGCCCTGCATTTCTGCCCACAGCATCTCTGTAATCGCTGTGATGGCCGCCTTCAAGTTGTGGTTCGTGTGAATCAGGATCTTTTTGAAAATCTGGTTAACCAGCCCTGCCACCATGATCTCACAGGTCAGCTTGTCCCACTGGTCCCATGAAGCTGGCTTTACTTTGTCCTCAGGTTCCTCACAATAAGCTGGCTCCTCAGTGTCAGAAGCTGGCTCCTCAGTGTCAGAAGCTGGCTCCTCAGTGTCAGAAGCTGGCTCCTCAGTGTCAGAAGCTGGTTCTTCTTCAGACAGGATGCTCTCTATTTCTCCTTCTGATAATGTGGAAACTCTACTTTCCTCCATGAGTCCCTTGATCCGTCTCATAGCTTCAGTGGCTTGGTCTTCCCTCCTCTGGTGCTGCTCTGCCTGCTGGTTCAGCCAGTTCCACATGAGCTTCATGAAGGAGTCCACTTCAGGGCGGATGAATCCCATAGCTTGAACCTTCTGCTTCCTATCTAGTGAGAGATGGAAGAAGATGAACTCGGCCAGCCGCTTCTCTTCGAGTTCAAACATGCCTCCGGTGATGTCTCTGGCCATCTTTCTGTACAGGCACATCATATCTGTGCCCGCCCTCTCCGTCTCGTCTGAGTATATCGAGATCATGTCCTCCACAAAGTCATCAACCCCTCTGATCACCAGGTTCATGCACGTTTTGCCCGTCTTGGTGATTACATTTTCACATTTCTTCCTCAACTTTGCAAAACAGTTAATGATGGACTCTTTAGCAAATGTCCTAATAAAGAATTCTTTGATCCGTCTTGTGATGTTCTCAGGACAGTCCTCAGACGGGATCTTTACAGGGCTGTCTCTGTCAGGTCCGGCTTCTGGCTCTGCTGGATCGTTGTTCCAGATGACTTCAACGATACCTGAAGCTGCGTTGTCCTCGTCCTCGTCAGAGCTGATCCGAAGGAGTCTTAGTTCCTCATCTGTAAGGTCGCCCACTCTGTCCGGAGAATTGAAGCTTTCTAACTGCTCCGACAGGATTGCCTTCACCTCCTCAAAAGTCGTATATATGGGGCTTTCTTTAGAAATGATCTGTTTCTTCTCCACCAGGGGGGTAACGGGAGTCTGACATGACACCCCAGGTGCCATCGGTTCCTCCTCTTCCTCTTCCTCGTCTTCCTCATCCTCTGTTTCGTTCTCACTCTCTGACTCTGATTGAAAACTCATATTTTTGGCCAAGCTCTTCATCACCATCATCATCTTCTCCACCATCTCCTTCAGCCTCTTGGTGAAACTCTTGGAGGCCTGCGGTTCTTGTCCCTGGCTGGCCTGCTCAGAGTTCATCCTGTCTGTCACCTCTTTGACCACGAGCCCGGTCACCTTCTCTGTTAAGCAGCTGCGGATGTCCTCTTGAGCGCCGGTCGCGTCGGCGAGAGTCAGTGAAATGGACTCACCGAGACATTCGTGGATCTGGTCCTCTGTGACGCTCACCTGGGATTTCTTTGACCCAGATGAGGCTGTTTTGGTCTGACTGTGCGTCACCCTCTTCACTACTGTCTTGTAAATGTATTTGGATACAGTGTTAACGATATCCGCACACATCGCAGCGATTGTCTCCTTCGTCTCCTGGCTATAGGATCCGTTCTCCAGACGGGCCCACTGCTGCAAAGAGATCTTCTCCAGGAACATGTCCACAACGGGACGGAGTATCTCTGGTGAGACCACGGGGAAAGTTAGCTCCATGCGGCTGATTGAGTTAGTGCTTTGCATTTTCTTTGTTGTATTGCTGAGTTTGCTAATAATGCTAATCTCTGCTGGTCTCTGCTGGTCTCTGCTGGTCTCTGATCTCTGCTGGTCTCTGATCTCTGCTGATCTCTGATCTCTGCTGATCTCTGATCTCTGCTGGTCTCTGATCTCTGCTGGTCTCTGATCTCTGCTGATCTCTGATCTCTGCTGATCTCTGATCTCTGCTGATCTCTGATCTCTGCTGGTCTCTGCAGCCTGCACAGAATGACGCCTGCCTTTGATCTCTATGATGTCATAGTCAGACTATGATGTCATAGTCACAGAGACGTATGAGACTGACACTATCGTCATGGATACTACGTCCATTATTGATCCAGTCTAAAGTTCAAAGTTCAAAGTCTTCTTCATTGTGAAATAAACTGCAGTATGCATTAGACATACTGAGGATTTGATATTACGTTTCTCTCTCAGACCCTCAGCCTTTATTTTGGGGGTGGGGTGGGGTAAGTGACCGGGTTAAGTCTGCGAAGGGGGCACTACAGGCAAAACAGGGAGAGAGTTCAGCATCCTGACTGCCTGGTGGATCAAACTGTCCCTCAGTGTGCTGGTTCTGGCCCGGAGACTGCGTAGTCTCCTTCCTGATGGCAACAGGCTGAAGAGGCTGTGAGACGGGTGGGGCGATTCTATGATCATAACTTATATTTTAGGCCCCTTTAATACAAATATTCTTTTTATTTATTTATTTTGTCCTTCTTTCCTTCATTCTCCTAAAGTGAGACAGCACATGTTCAGACGTTCACAACAACATTCTACAAGGTAAAGACCACAACAGAGCAAAATATGTCCACAGACTAATGCATATCCGTATCCACCACTATATGATTCCTCTGGAGACCGGCCCCAAGGCTGGAGAGGAGCCAACACCAGAGCTCCTCTGTTTGGTCTTTCTGCAGTCAGTTTCTCCAGGGGTAAAAATAGTGCCTGTTGGTCGTGGAATGCCTTAAAGTTTGGAGGAGATTGACTTGAAAGATTTGGCATATCATTTAATAAATAAACACAAGGTTTTTGATCAAATGAGGCAGAATTTAAAAGAAACATGAATTTATTGTGATTTTAAATCAAAAGAAGGGACCCACGTAGCATAATTTCACAGAGTGGACAATTTCCTTCGAGGTAAGGGATGGTTAAAGATTATATTTACCCCAAAATGACTCCTTTAAAGAATGTAATGTCTAATTTAGCAGACAGTTATTGATTACTGACTGATGTTTGAACTTTCCAGTGAAGAAAAGAGAAACTTGCAGGTTGCATCAAATTGAAAATCTGATTTTATTGTTCATAAAACAATGAAAAGTATCAGGTTCATCTTTTAATATGTTGTTTTTTCACAATTTGCTAATAAATGAAGTCAATTTATTTATTTAATTTGCAAAACATCAAATTCTGTTTTTATTAACATTTAACACATCGTAACACAACTTTCATGCATTCGTTATAAACACACCGTTAGATTTGTGTCAGTTTATTGAGTGTTTGAAGGAAGTAATCAGTTCCTCCTCGCTCAGTATGTGCAGTTTTACCTGTTTGATTGAGGCTGGGTTGTACTGTTCGTACAACCATCAAACACAGATATTGGTCTTGTGTCGTGCAGGTCTGGGTTTAACTATTAGACCAGGTTTCAGACCTTGATCGTGACTTAATGTTGTGTGTTTCTGTGTGCAGGCAATACAACCGTCTGAGGAACCTGCTCAAAGACCCTCGGCATGACTGCGTCATGTTTGCGAACGAGTTCCAGGAGTATTCGTACTGTGAGAGGGAGAAGGGGGAGAAACAGGAGACGTGGCAGACCAGGTCAGTGCTCAGTGTGAGACCAACAACCGTACCTTTCCACAGAGGTTACGTACTGGTCCAGTTCCTCATACTCAAGTATTCCCTCGACCTCTAACTCACTGAAACAAAGCGACCCTCCAAAGATGTCGAGAAACCGTCCTCACCCACCCCCTGAAGAGCGAGGACAGTGTGCAGCCTCCTCAGTTCTGTTTGTGGGATGTAGCAGCCCCTCTGGGTCCTCCAGCAGATTGAAAATGAAAGTTTTAAAATGCATTTTAACACTCAACAAATTCAGAATTAATATGAACTTTGGGTAAACTCATACACCTGAGGCTGGAGGGGCAGAAACATACGGCACTGAAGACCCCCCTACCTGCTCAGCTGCCAATCAGACGTTTGAAACAGCTCCTCTGCATGAGGGTGTGAGAGCTGCAGGAGCTAGTCCACATTTTTACAGGATATTTTATAAAGTTATAGGAGACTTTATTTGAAACCTGCACCGAGGCCCAGTGAGATCCCTGTGGGTTGTTAAAATGGTCTAAAGTCGTGGTAGAGCTGACCCCGTCTGCAGAGGTTGCTCGTCTAGCTTCTGTCCTGGTTTTTCAACAAAGAGGCCGAGCCGACCGGGATCCTCTCTGGGTAATACTCTTATTATTGACAAGCTCCTCACACAACCACACTGCAAAAAACCTGAACTATCTCTTTAATAAAGACAGTAAGAGCAGATATGCAGTGTATATTTCATTATAGACAGCAAATAAAGACATGGGCTGCAAAATTGAAAGTCTTGAAACGTTACTCCGCCAAAGGTTTTAAGAACAAAAGCTTCGACAGTTGAATAAAAGCGTCCATATGTGATTTATATAAAGCTAGAAAGACCGACCGAACAGAAAAACAAACATGTCCTGTATATTACGTTTTTAGAAGCATGCATCAATCCGTCAATCCATCCATCCATCCATCCATCCATCCATCCATCCATCCATCCATCCATCCATCCATCCATCCATCCATCCATCCATCCATCCATCCATCCATCCATCCATCTCCTCTGGGAGGATACCGAGGCGTTCCCAGACCAGCTGAGAGATATAGTCTCTCCAGCGTGACCTGGGTCTTCCCCGTGGCCTCCTCCCAGACGGACATGCCTGAAACACCTCCCCAGGGAGACGTCCAGGAGGCATCCTGAGGTTCTACTTTGAGCCTCTCCAGGATGTCTGAGCTCCTGACCCTCTTTCCAAGGCTGAGCCCAGACACCCTGCGGAGAAAGCTCATTTCAGCCGCTTGTATTCGTGATCATATTCTTTGGGTCACTACCCACAGCTCGGGACCATAGGTGAGGGTTGGAACGTAGATTGACAGGTAAATCGAGAGCTTTGCCTTCTGGCTCAGCTCCCTTTTCACCATGACAGACCGGTACAGCGCCCTCATCACTGCAGACGCCGCCCCAATCCGTCTGTCAAGCTTGTAAACAAGACCCCTGAGATACTTAAAGTCCTCCGCCTGGGGCAAAGACTCTCCTCCGACCCGGAGTAGGCAATCCACCCTCTTCCAACTTAGCACCATGGTCTCAGACTTGGAGGTGCTGATCCTCATCCCCGCTGCTTCACACTCGGCTGCAAACCGTCCCAGTGCGAGACTGGATCATGAGATTGGATCCTGAGGTCACAGAACTGGACACCCTCCGCCACTTGGCTGCGCCTAGAAATTCTGTCCATAAAAGTTCTGAAAAGAACCGGTGACAAAGCGCAGCCTTGGCAGAGTCCAACCCCAACTTGGAACGTATTCGCCTTCCTGCCGGCAATGCCAACCAAACTCTGGCTCCGACAATACAGAGATTGAAGCATGCGTTTTCAACAAATCATGAAAAATATCATGAATGATGATTCCAGTGCTTTAATCTTCTCTGATGCGTTCTTACAAAGGAGGAAAACAGTGAGCTTCCCCCTAACACAGAAGGTAGAGATTATAAAGCACATTAGATTCTGCTTACTCCATGAGTTCTGTTTTAATAAAGGGTTCAGTCATAATGCTGCAGCTCTAAATGACAGACACTGAGCTGTAAATAAAGTCTGTTTTAATGTTAAATATATGCATTTAAAGCTACAGGTGTTTTATAATGTAGAACACATAACACTAAACGTTAGTGCTTTAACAGGCAAGCTGTCTGCATGCATCTGTGGTTTAACTGTATTTATTGTTGTGTGTGTTTAGGTGTGTGTACGCTGCAGCGGTATGGTACCATAACCACCTGGCAGGTATGATGGATGTCCTGATGATCACAGACAACCAGGAGGCCGTCGCTAAGTACAGCAGCCTCAACTCAGGAGTTTACGTCATCTCCGTACAGGTAGGTGTCACGCCTTGTCTCGCCGGCTGCTGCGCCTGCGTGATGTGAGAGGAATCTGTCTCCCACAATAATCCCAATCTGAAATTATGACCATAAAATCATCTTAATTTATCCAGCCCATCTCTCCTCATGTCAGAATCAGACTCGCTTTGGGTTTTCATGTACAGTAGATTTATTTTGGTGTTTTTGGTGCAGGAAAAAAAAAGGTTGAAGGAAATATAAACAGCATACTGTATTTTATTTTCCAGGACTTTCTGCAGAACTTCTGGCCAGACCTGCAGGCAGCTCACGATCTGTACAGCTCCATCTCTCAGGCACTGCAGGAGAAAGAGAGTGAGAGCTCACAGAAAGAGTTCACAGAGCATCTGCCCGCTGAGGTCCTGGAGGCCGGGATCAAGTCTGGACGTTATATCAAGGTACAGCACCGGCCCATCGACCGGGTTCACATCACTGAGAGGATAAAGATACTAAAACAAAGAGGGAGATACCAAAACCAAGACTGGATGGACCTGATCTTCAGGCTCTCTGGCAGCACTGCATTAAAAACAGACATGACTCTGTAGTGGAAGTCACTGCATTATACACAGACATGACTCTGTAGTGGAAGTCACTGCATTAAACACAGACATGACTCTGTAGTGGAAGTCACTGCATTAAACACAGACATGACTCTGTAGTGGAAGTCACTGCATTAAACACAGACATGACTCTGTAATGGAAGTCACTGCATTAAACACAGACATGACTCTGTAGTGGAAGTCACTGCATTAAAAACAGACATGACTCTGTAGTGGAAGTCACTGCATTAAAAACAGACATGACTCTGTAGTGGAAGTCACTGCATTAAAAACAGACATGACTCTGTAGTGGAAGTCACTGCATTAAAAAGAGACATGACTCTGTAGTGGAAGTCACTGCATTATACACAGACATGACTCTGTAGTGGAAGTCACTGTATTAAACACAGACATGACTCTGTAGTGGAAGTCACTGCATTAAAAAGAGATATGACTCTGTAGTGGAAGTCACTGCATTAAACACAGACATGACTCTGTAGTAGAAGTCACTGTATTAAACACAGACATGACTCTGTAGTGGAAGTCACTGCATTAAACACAGACATGACTCTGTAGTGGAAGTCACTGCATTAAACACAGACATGACTCTGTAGTGGAAGTCACTGTATTAAACACAAACATGACTCTGTAGTGGAAGTCACTGCATTAAAAAGAGATATGACTCTGTAGTGGAAGTCACTGCATTATACACAGACATGACTCTGTAGTGGATGTCACTGCATTAAAAAGAGATATGACTCTGTAGTGGAAGTCACTGCATTAAAAACAGACATGACTCTGTAGTGGAAGTCACTGCATTAAACACAGACATGACTCTGTAGTGGAAGTCACTGCATTAAAAACAGACATGACTCTGTAGTGGAAGAGTCCAGGTGCTGGACTCTTCCCCTTTTGAAAACATTTGGAGCATCATAAAACTAAAACCGTCTTCCTCTCTCGTCCTCAGGGAACGCTGAATGTCAGCAAACACCGAGCACAGAATGAAGCCTCCATCATGACGGAGGGTCTCTCCGATAAGAACAAAGGTGCAGGAAACATTAAACATCCGTCTCTCTTCACAGAAAGACAAAACTCCTCTCCTCTCCTTCTCACCTCCTCTCGTCTCACCTCCTCTCGTCTCACCTCCTCTCGTCTCACCTCCTCTTGTCTCACCTCCTCTCGTCTCACCTCCTATTGTCTCACCTCCGCTTGTCTCACCTCCTCTCGTCTCACCTCCTCTTGTCTCACCTCCTCTTGTCTCACCTCCTCTTGTCTCACCTCCTCTCCTCTCACCTCCTCTCGTCTCACCTCCTCTTGTCTCACCTCCTCTTGTCTCACCTCCGCTTGTCTCACCTCCTCTCCTCTCACCTCCTCTCGTCTCACCTCCTCTCCTCTCACCTCCGCTTGTCTCACCTCCTCTCCTCTCACCTCCTCTCGTCTCACCTCGATCCTCTCCTCTCACCTCCTCTCGTCTCACCTCCTCTCATCTCACCTCCTCTCGTCTCACCTCCTCTCGTCTCACCTCCTCTCCTCTCACCTCCTCTCGTCTCACCTCCTCTCTCACCTCCTCTCGTCTCACCTCCTCTCGTCTCACCTCCTCTCGTCTCACCTCCTCTCGTCTCACCTCCTCTTGTCTCACCTCCTCTTGTCTCACCTCCTCTTGTCTCACCTCCGCTTGTCTCACCTCCTCTCGTCTCACCTCCTCTCGTCTCACCTCCTCTCGTCTCACCTCCTATTGTCTCACCTCCTCTCGTCTCACCTCCTCTCGTCTCACCTCCTCTCCTCTCACCTCTCGTCTCACCTCCTCTCGTCTCACCTCCTCTCCTTCTCACCTCCTCTTGTCTCACCTCCTCTCCTCTCACCTCCTCTCGTCTCACCTCCTCTTGTCTCACCTCCTCTCCTTCTCACATCCTCTCGTCTCACCTCCTCTCGTCTCACCTCCTCTCCTTCTCACATCCTCTCGTCTCACCTCCTCTCGTCTCACCTCCTCTTGTCTCACCTCCTCTTGTCTCACCTCCTCTTGTCTCACCTCCGCTTGTCTCACCTCCTCTCGTCTCACCTCCTCTCGTCTCACCTCCTCTCGTCTCACCTCCTATTGTCTCACCTCCTCTCGTCTCACCTCCTCTCGTCTCACCTCCTCTCCTCTCACCTCTCGTCTCACCTCCTCTCGTCTCACCTCCTCTCGTCTCACCTCCTCTCCTTCTCACCTCCTCTTGTCTCACCTCCTCTCCTCTCACCTCCTCTCGTCTCACCTCCTCTTGTCTCACCTCCTCTCCTTCTCACATCCTCTCGTCTCACCTCCTCTCGTCTCACCTCCTCTCGTCTCACCTCCTCTCGTCTCACCTCCTCTTGTCTCACCTCCGCTTGTCTCACCTCCTCTTGTCTCACCTCCTCTCGTCTCACCTCCTCTCGTCTCACCTCCTCTCGTCTCACCTCCTCTTGTCTCACCTCCGCTTGTCTCACCTCCTCTTGTCTCACCTCCTCTCGTCTCACCTCCTCTCCTCTCACCTCCTCTCCGTCTCTCTCCTCCTCTCGTCTCACCTCCTCTCCTCTCACCTCCTCTCCTTCTCACATCCTCTCGTCTCACCTCCTCTCGTCTCACCTCCTCTTGTCTCACCTCCGCTTGTCTCACCTCCTCTCGTCTCACCTCCTCTCGTCTCACCTCCTCTCGTCTCACCTCCTCTTGTCTCACCTCCGCTTGTCTCACCTCCTCTCCTCTCTCCTCCTCTCCGTCTCTCTCCTCCTCTCCGTCTCTCTCCTCCTCTCCGTCTCTCACCTCCTCTCGTCTCACCTCCTCTCCTCTCACCTCCTCTCCGTCTCTCACCTCCTCTCGTCTCACCTCCTCTCCTCTCACCTCCTCTCCGTCTCTCACCTCCTCTCGTCTCACCTCCTCTTGTCTCACCTCCTCTCGTCTCACCTCCTCTCCTCTCACCTCCTCTCGTCTCACCTCCTCTCCTCTCACCTCCTCTCCGTCTCTCTCCTCCTCTCAGATCTCAGTTCGGGCGTGTTCATCTTCGGCGTGAAGAACCGTAACCGGGCGGTGCACGGCGACTCGGTCGTGGTGGAGTTGTTGCTGAAGAGCGAGTGGAGAGGAAGAGTCACGGCTCTGAGCGAAGGTCAGGGGGAGGAGAAGAGCGGAGAGGAGGACGAGAGTAAACCCATGCCCACAGGTGAGTCCTCCTCGGTCCCTCGTTCACTGAGCTGTTTGAGCGTCTGAATGTTTTAAAGGTGAAGTCAGAAAGTTTATTATCGGTCCTCATGAAAGGTCCTTGTCTTTCTGTCTCCATGAATGATGCATCGGAGTGAAAAACTCTGCACAATCTTTGTTTCTTTATCTTCTGTCTCCATGGACACAAAGTTCATGCACCAAAATATGATTTTATTAAACTTTGTGTAGGGAGGACTTCATGAAACAGAGGTTGATAATCATCCTGATGAAAGCATCTTTCAGGTGACAGCACAGATCTTTTTTCAGTGAACAGGATCTGTTCCTAGGGTTGCAAAGGGGTGGAAAGCTTCCAGTAAATTTCCATGGGAAGTTAAGCTGAGGAATTATGGAAATATTCCAAATTGGAAACTTTCGATGGGAATTGAGGGTAATTTAATGGAAAGGTATCACATCCAAGCATAAATATTTGTTTTGTTATAAGCACACATCCATCCAAAATCCATCCATCCATTATCTTGACCGCTTATCCCGTTAGGGGTCACGGGGGGGGGGTGGAGCCTATCCCAGCTGACTTTGGGCCAAAGGTAGGGTACACCCTAGACAGGTCACCAACCTATCCCAGTGCTAACACAGAGAGAAGCGCACACACACACACACACACACACACATGTGGGCAATTTAGAGTGATCAGTTAACCTGGTGAGCATGTTCTTGGACTGTGGGAGGAAGCAGGAGGACCAGGAGAGAACCATCGCATGCACAAGGAGAACATGCTCCACACAGAAAGGCACCTGACCAACCGGGGACTAGAACCAGGAACCTTCTAGCTGTGAGGCAACAGCGCTACCCACTGCACCATCCAAAATAACACAATTACAACAGATTAATTTGTAAGTAGAACTTTATGAAGTGTTAGATATTTTATGGAACAATCAATTCTTTCATTGTAGAACAAAAACATGAATGTTGAGTTAAATATTACTCTTCCCCCCCAACCTGTTCAAACATTAACAACAATGCAAAAAGCATCTTCCTTCAAGCTTCTCAAGCCTCTGCAGGATTCTAGAAGTCATCTGTGCTTCATGTGATGGAGGAATGCACAGTGCATGTAGGGGACTTGGTCTCAGTAGCCCTGCAGTAAGCAGTGTGCTGTGTGCATGTGAGATATTCAACTGTACTTGATGAAATCTGGTTGTTTCAGTCAGGATTATCCAATCCAATCCATTTTATTTATAGAGCACATTTTAAAAACAACAAGGTTCCCAAAGTGCTACACAACAAATACAAACAGTAGAAATAAACAATAGTACAATTTAAAATACAGTACATTAAAAGACAAACAGAGACTAACATAAACTCTCATGCTGTATTAAAAGCCAGGGAGTCAAATTGAGTTTTAAGATGTGATTTAAAAGGATCCAGGGTGGGGGACATTTTAACTTGGGTGGGCAGCTCATTCCACAGTTTAGGAGCTACCTCTGAAAAAGCTCAGTCCCCCTCGGGCTCACCTCAGAGATATACTGAGGTGCCAGACCAGACTTAAAAACAAACATTAAAATCTTAAAATGAATTCTAAAATGAACAGGGAGCCGGTGGAGGGAGGCGAGGACGGGGCTGATATGCTCATGTTTGCGGGTTCCTGTTAAAAGGCGAGCAGCTGCGTTTTGGACTACCTATATTAACTGATTATGCTAAAATATATTTTACCCAACTATATTTAAGTTCCCTATTAAGAGCCAACCTTCTGTTTAGTAAAGTCCTGCTTAGTTCACATAAATTCCTGTGGAAAGTTTACAACTTTTAAAATTCCCAGAATTTTGCAACCCTCTCTATTCCCAACGTTCAGTTTTACACGTGTTTGTAGGCTGGGTCCACTAAAACCAAGTATTTGGGGTAGAATAAAGTCACCTGACGTTCTTCTGTCCTGGAGTATGTAAGAGGGAGCACGTTACTCCGATCCTGGCCTCCCTCCTCTGGCTCCCTGTGCACTTCAGAGTCCACTTTAACATTCTGTGATTTGTATTTAAATCTTTAAATGGTCTGACCCCGCCTTACCTCTCTGAGCTCCTTCACCCCTACGCTCCTGCTCGGCGCCTCAGGTCAGCTGATCTGCTGCTCCTGGAGGGACCGAGGGCAAAGCTGAAGTTGAGAGGGGATAGAGCTTTTTCTGTTGCTGCTCCAAAATGATGGACTGAGCTTCCCCTCCACATTAGACTCCTCACTGTCCATTTTTAAAACTCACCTTAAAACCCATTTTTATTCCTTAGCTTTCAACCCAGCTTGAGACTCTGCTCCTGTTTCAGTGTTTTATGGTTTGTTTTTATTTATTGTTTTATTGTTTTATTATCCTGTGTTTTAATTGTTTTTATGCCTGCGTTGTTTGTCTATTTATGTACAGCACTTTGTTCCGGCTGTGGTCGTTTTAAAGTGCTTTATAAATACAGTTGAGTTGCAAAGTGTTTCTGGAAAGTCGAGGCGATCACATCGTAGAGCATTTGACCAGAAGGAGGCGTGGTCAGGTGCATGAACAGCGAGTTACGATCTTGAAGAGGACCAAAAAAAACCCTCCTGCGGTTCCTTTTCATTTCATTTCATTTTAATTTGATGCTCAGACCACGATCACATGGTATGGAGCCACAGAACATAGATTACAAATAACAAAACAATATAATGATGGCACACGGCATGTTTGAAGTACAACAGATCTTACTTAAACAATGGAAGGACATTCTTCAGAAAAGCTCCTAATTTACAGATAAGTTTTGGCTTATCTGATTGCAAAAGCAAAATTAATTTAAACACAGAGGGACGTTGAAAATAATACCTGGGTATGAACCTCTCTCTATTATTCAGAATGCTTGTGTTCCTGCATTCAAACAAAATATGGTACTCGTCTCCTACACTATCATCATTACAGAGATGACAAATCCAGGCCTTTATACCTTCCTGTGACCTTCCTCATGCAAAGAGCGTTCAGCACAAATTGCTCAGGAGACTCAGGTCTTTTGGTGTGGAGGGGGCTCTTCTGAAGTCCTTCTTTGACTCTGTGGTGGCATCAGCCATCTTCTTTGGAGTGGTCTGCTGGGGAGGCAGCATCTCTCCTGCTGACAGGAAGAAGCTGAACAGACTGGTGAAGAAGGCCAGCTCTGTCCTGGGCTGCCCACTGGATCCTGTGCAGGTGGAGGCTGACAGGAGGATGATAGCAAAGCTATCTTCTCTGATGGTCAACACGTCACCCCCCCCCCCCCTCCAGGAGACCAGAACAACACTAAGGAGCTCCTTCAGTGACAGACTTCTCAGCCTTCAGGTCTTTTCTTCCTGCAGTGGTCAGACTCTATAATCAGTGATTTGAAGATATGCTTATTTTTGACCTCTTTAATCTTAATTGCTGATAACTTATTAATAATTGTTCATTTATAGGCTCTTGTTTGCTTTATATATTTCTTTTGCATTTTGTCTACTCTGTTACAGTGACACTTGAATTTCCCTGTTGTGGGACGAGTAAAGGAATCAATCAATCAATCAATCAATCTTTATTTGTATAGCGCCAAATCACAACAAATGTTATCTCAAGACTCTTTTACAAACATAGGAGGTCTAGACCACTCTATGTCAAATTATGAACAGAGACCCAACACCAAGACAGGGTAAGACTCAGTCTGACCCCACCTTAATCCATCATGAGCATTGCACATCGCAGTATTTAGCTAGTTACAGTGGAGAGGACAAACTTCCTTTAACAGGCAGAAACCTCCAGCAGGACCAGACTCATGTTAGACAGCCATCATGCCTCGACTGAGTTGGGTCTGGAAAGACAGATAGAGGGGAGTAAGAGAGAGAGGTGATAGTGATGAGACGAGTCGTAGAAGCTGTTGCCGCTGGAGTCCAGCACGTCCGTATCAGCTGGAGTCCAGATCGTCCACAGCAGGAGGACGTCTACGGTAGCTCAGAGGAATCTACGAGACAAGGGAGCTCAGGGACTCCAGAAAGGTCTATGGTTAGTAACTTTAATGGGACAGGCAGAGTTAAAGTAAGTGATGAAGGGGTTGGGGGGAAGAAGGTGAGCTAGGATCCCAGTGTGTCAGTATGCCAGTTCCCCCGGCAGTCTAGGCCTATAGCATCTCTTCTCTCTCTTATCTCTTAAATAGCGAATTCACTTGCACCCATCCTTCATTGTAAGTTGAGTATCAGTCCTGCACATCCCTTCAGAGCCCTCAGAGGTTTTTAAGTTGGACATTTGAGATGACAGACTTTTCCTCCATCACTCATCAGATGAAACCTTTAAATCAGGGGTGTCAAACATGCGGCCCGCGGGCCAAAACCGGCCCGCCAGAGGTTCCAATCCGGCCCGCGGAACGACTTTGCAAAGAGAAAAAATGACAGAGAAGACATTAACTGCAATTTTTCAGTATAAGTAACTAATATTTCAAATTTATCCTCTGGGAGTCGCATAAAATCATAGACTTTTTTTCTCAAAGTGAGAAAATAGATTACTTCCTGTTTGCATAATCCAACAGCTGTTTTTGTAGAAAGATGGCTCATTAAATGTGAACACTTTCAGAATGTACTTGTACCTTTTTGCACTAAAACAAAGGGAACATTTTGAGTTGTCGTTATTTATAGGTTATTATGTTGTGATTTTACTGGTCCGGCCCACTTCAGATCAACTTGGGCTGTATGTGGCCCCTGAACTGAAATGAGTTTGACGTCCCTGGTTTAAATCCTGCGTCTCTGTACTGATGTCTGATTTTAAACCCCTCAGGCCGCGTCGTTGGGATCCTGCAGAGGAACTGGAGGGACTACGTGGTGACGTTTCCTCCCAGAGACGGGACTCAGTCGCAGAGCAGGAACTCCCAGAGGATCCTGGGCGTACCCTGGGACCATCGCATCCCTAAGATCCGCATCAGCACCCAGCAGGCCGACGCCCTGCAGGTCTGTGAACGGATCTCTCAGAAACTCACAGATTAAGGACCCAGTATGACTCACACCAGATTAAAACATGATGTGTTTGTTATTTCATAAAATACCTTTACCTGGAGATCAGAGTATATGTGCAGGAATGTTATCTTGTTGTTCATTAGTGCATGAGTTCATGCAGGAGGAATGAAATGCATCCTTCAGTTTGAGGTCTTCTGTCTGGTCCTGTTCTTGACGGAGGAAGCTGCATTAAAGATTTAATGGAGTAATGTAATGTGGTCTGATTGAAACTCTCCTCCTGGTCTCCCTCTCTCAGGATCACAGGGTGGTGGTGCGCATTGACTCCTGGGAGAGCACCTCGCTCTATCCCAACGGCCACAGCGTGCGGGTGCTGGGTCGGGCCGGAGAGCTGGAGACGGAGGTCCAGACGATCCTCATAGAGAACTGCATCCACGTGCCCCCCTTCTCAGACGCACAGGTCAGCTCCTCTCTCTCGGTCTCAGTTCAACCTGGACCCTGTTTCAGAGATCAGATATAAGCGCCTCATTCATGTGTCTCTGAGGACAGATGAATGAGGCGCTTCACGTTGATGGAGCAGCCTTGTACATGTTCTTTCCTTTCAGTGCATGCAGCCTGTGTTAACATGTGCTTCTCTTTTTAATGCTACAGTCCAAGGTCTCCGTGCTCCCATTCATTCTGCTCATTTGTTTTGTAAAGAATGTCCTCAGGTGATGAAGTGTCCCATGTTCTCTTCTCAGCCCAAAGCAAAATCAATAATTCAGGCTGTTTCCAGGGACCTTCAGACCCGGCGTAACCTCTTCCTTCCTCTGCGTGTGCGTCCGTGCAGCTGAGAGAGATGCCGGTGAACTCTCCGGAGAAGCCGTGGACGATGGATCCCGTCCAGGTGGCCCAGAGACGAGACCTCAGGGAGACTCACCTGGTGTTCAGCATCGACCCGCGGGGCTGCGAGGACGTGGACGACACGCTGTCGATTCGCAGCATCGCCGGAGGGAGGCGGCTGGAGCTGGGAGTCCACATCGCAGACGTCACGCACTTTGTCAGCGAGGGGTCACTGACGGACCTGGAGGCGCGCACCAGGTGAGGAGGAGGCTGGATTATACACATGCAGATTAGAAACAGGCTGGTTCAGCTGCAAAATCTCTTCAGCCTCTGCAGGTCGTTTGCTCTAGTTGGTGATGATGCAGATGTGTTCACCCGTCTGTCATGCTTTGCATTTTTCAGGGCCACCACCTACTACTTAGCAGACCGCAGGTACGACATGTTACCTGCCATCCTCAGTGCAGACCTCTGCTCCCTGCTGGGAGGGGTCGACAGGTAAGAAAGCTCCTCCTCTCCTCCTCTCCTCCTCCTGTCTTCTTCTCCTCCTCTGCTCCTCCTCTTCTCCTCCTCCTCTCCTCCTCTCCTCCTCTCCTCCTATCCTCCTCTCCTCCTCCTCTCCTCCTCTCCTATCCTCCTCTCCTCCTCCTCTCCTCCTCTCCTATCCTCCTCTCCTCCTCCTCTCCTCCTCCTCTGCTCCTATCCTCCTCTCCTCCTCCGCTCCTCCTCTTCTCCTCCTCCTCTCCTCCTCTTCTCCTCCTCCTCTCCTCCTCCTGTCCTCTTCTCCTCCTCTCCTCCTCCTCCGCTCCTCCTCTCCTCCTCTCCTCCTCCTCCTCTCCTCCTCCTCCTCCTCCTCTCTCCTCCTCCTCCTCTCTCCTCGTCTTTCTCTCCTCTCTCCTCTCCTCCTCCTCCTCCTCCTCTCTCCTCCTCTCCTCCTCCTCCTCTCCTCCTCTCCTCCTCCTCCTCTCCTCCTCTCCTCCTCCTCCTCCTCTCCTCCTCCTCCTCCTCTCCTCTCCTCTCCTCCTCTCCTCCTCCTCCTCTCCTCCTCCTCCGCTCCTCCTCTTCTCCTCCTCCTCCTCCTCCTCCTCTCCTCCTCCTCTCCTCCTCTCCTCTCCTCTCCTCCTCTCCTCCTCCTCTCCTCCTCCTCTCCTCCTCCTCTCCTCCTCCTCCTCTCCTCTCCTCCTCCTCCTCTCCTCCTCCTCCTCTCCTCCTCCTCCTCTCCTCTCCTTCCTCCTCCTCCTCTCCTCCTCCTCCTCTCCTCCTCTCCTCCTCCTCCTCTCCTCTCCTCCTCCTCCTCCTCTCCTCCTCCTCCTCCTCCTCCTCCTCCTCCTCCTCCTCTCCTCCTCTCCTCCTCTCCTCCTCCTCTCCTCTCCTCCTCCTCCTCCTCTCCTCCTCCTCTCCTCCTCCTCCTCTCCTCCTCCTCCTCTCCTCCTCTCCTCTCCTCCTCCTCTCCTCCTCCTCCTCTCCTCTCCTCCTCCTCTCCTCCTCCTCCTCTCCTCTCCTCCTCTCCTCCTCCTCCTCCTCCTCCTCCTCTCCTCCTCTCTCCTCCTCCTCCTCTCCTCCTCCTCCTCCTCCTCTCCTCCTCCTCCTCCTCTCCTCCTCCTCCTCCTCCTCCTCCTCTCCTCCTCCTCCTCCTCTCCTCCTCCTCT
The DNA here is from genome assembly GCF_009762535.1 of Notolabrus celidotus. NCBI lineage: Eukaryota > Metazoa > Chordata > Actinopteri > Labriformes > Labridae > Notolabrus > Notolabrus celidotus. The sequence continues at coordinate 8,670 of NW_023260175.1, read as the reverse complement.
CCTCCTCCTCCTCCTCCTCTCCTCCTCCTCTTCCTCCTCCTCCTCTCCTCCTCTCTCCTCCTCCTCTCCTCCTCCTCCTCTCCTCCTCCTCTCCTCTCTCCTCTCTCCTCCTCTCCTCCTCCTGTCCTCTTCTCCTCCTCTCCTCCTCCTCCGCTCCTCCTCCTCTCCTCCTCTCCTCTCCTCTCCTCCTCCTGTCCTCCTCTCCTCTCCTCCTGTCCTCTTCTCCTCCTCTCCTCCTGTCCTCTTCTCCTCCTCTTCTCCTCCTCCTGTCCTCCTCTCCTCTCCTCCTGTCCTCTTCTCCTCCTCTCCTCCTCCTCCACTCCTCCTCTTCTCCTCCTCCTGTCCTCCTCTCCTCTCCTCCTGTCCTCTTCTCCTCCTCTCCTCCTGTCCTCTTCTCCTCCTCTTCTCCTCCTCCTGTCCTCCTCTCCTCTCCTCCTGTCCTCTTCTCCTCCTCTTCTCCTCCTCCTGTCCTCCTCTCCTCTCCTCCTGTCCTCTTCTCCTCCTCTCCTCCTCTCCTCCTCTTCTCCTCCTCTCCTCTCCTCCTGTCCTCTTCTCCTCCTCTCCTCCTCCTCCACTCCTCCTCTCCTCTCCTCCTGTCCTCTTCTCCTCCTCTTCTCCTCCTCCTGTCCTCCTCTCCTCTCCTCCTGTCCTCTTCCTCCTCTCCTCTCCTTCCTCCTCCCCCTCCTCCTCTCCTCCTCCTCCTCTCCTCCTCCTCCTCTCCTCTTCCTCCTCTCCTCCTCCTCTCCTCCTCCTCCTCTCCTCCTCCTCCTCTCCTCCTCCTGTCCTCATCTCCTCCTCCTCTCCTCTTCCTCTCCTCTTCCTCCTCTCCTCCTCTCCTCTTCCTCCTCTCCTCTCCTCCTCTCCTCCTCCTCCTCCTCTCCTCCTCCTCCTCTCCTCTTCCTCCTCTCCTCTTCCTCCTCTCCTCTCCTCCTCTCCTCCTCCTCCTCTCCTCCTCTTCCTCCTCTCCTCCTCCTCCTCTCCTCCTCTCCTCCTCCTCCTCTCCTCGTTGAAGTTGACACTCTAACACTTCAGTCTGTAAATGTGTGTGTATGTGTTCCAGGTATGCGATGAGCGTGTTGTGGGAGCTTGATGCAGAAACCCTCGCCGTCACCAAGGTGTGGTACGGTCGCACGATCATCCGCTCCTCTTATCAGCTCTACTACGAGCTGGCTCAGGCGCTCCTCAACGGCGAGCCGGCCGAGGTGCCGGAGCTGGCCGAGCTAACGTCTGGGGAGAAGGATGCTAAGCTAGCTCAGCTCACGCGGGCTCTGGAGATGCTAACGCACGTGGCGAGACACCTGCGGGCTCAGAGGGACAGAGGGGGCGCTCTGGAGCTGGAAGGAGTGGAGGTACAGATGTTTTTAAAGTCTTTCAACACATCTTGTAGGTTCTAAGATTCCCCCTTTCCCACGTGATGTGACATTTCCACGACGTGTAAACGAGGACACACAGCGTGCGTCGGACAAGTTTAGAAAGCAAAACACTCAGAACTCTTTCAGTCTGAGTAGTATCCACCAATCAGGTATCAGCAGGCTGTATGGAGAGCAACAGCAGGTGTTCTAGAATTCTGAGAACAAAAGGAACATTCCGTGAAGAAGGTCAGAGTTAAAAAGAACATCAGAGTCTCTAATCCTCGTTCGTAGACCTCCATTCAACAAACAAACATTGTAGACGTAGTTTTCCTTCGAGGTAATCTCCTCGTCTCTCCCTCCTCAGGTTCGAGCCCAGCTGGACGAGGAGAGGAACATCACGGCTCTCGTCCCCCGTCAGCCCCTCGAGGTCCACGAGACGGTGGCCGAGTGCATGATCTATGCCAACCACTGGGTGGCCCGCAAGATCCAGGAGACCTTCCCCCATCAGGCCCTGCTCAGGTGTCACCCCCAACCCCGGGAGGGGTTCTTCAGCCAGCTGGTGGAGAGCGCCTCAGCGGGAGGGTTCACCATCGACACCAGGTGATTACCGACCTGAGGGGATATCGTCGATATGTGTTAGCAATCAGCTGATCAGCTTTCACATTATCGGCATCCAATGTAAGAAACGCAAGCTCTGATAAAGTCCCGGTTTAAAGTTTCCATGTGGAGAATAAAGTCCAGGATCTGTGCTCCGCATGAAAGGTCCCAGATAAGGTCTAAATGTCGAGTTTAAAGTCAGAACATGAATCCTAAAAGCTGCTCACATGGTTCCTGTAGTAGTGGTTTGAGTAGAGACACACCTGACCAGGTAACTCTGTTCCTCCAGGACTAACAAGGCTCTAGCGGACTCTCTAGACCGGGCTGTGGACCCTCAAGACCCGCTGGTGAACAGGATGCTGAGGATGATGGCGACCACGGCGATGTCTGAGGCCCTGTACTTCTCCACTGGGCTGCTGTCCCAGGACCAGTTCTACCACTACGGTAACAACAACAACAACAACATCGCCTCCTCAGAGACTGTATAAAGTCAAACGGAGGAGTCGCCCCCTGCTGGTCATCAGGAGAACGCATGTTTAAGGTTTCCATAGATTAAACTGGTCTCTGTGTGTCCCAGGTCTGGCTCTGGACAGGTACACACACTTCACCTCACCGATCCGTCGTTATGCCGACATCGTAGTCCACCGCCTCCTCACCGCGGCCATCGCCCTGGACACGGAGGCGGAGCTTAGTAAATCCATGGCTGGTCACAAAGAGCTGGATGAAACCGCTCATCACATCAACAGCAAGAACCGGGTCAGAGCCGCCCCTCCTCTTCCTCCTCCTCTTCCTCCTCCATGATTCACGTCTCTGTGTAACTCAAACTCTTCTGACCTTTGACCTTTGACCTCTGTGTGACCCGTCCAGGCAGCCAAGCGGGCCCAGAAACTGTCCACAGAGCTGTTCCAGTGTCGGTTCTTCAAAGAGAGAGACCCTCAGGCTGACCCGCACTGCGTGGCCGACGCCATCATCTACGCCATCCGGGACAACGGCGTGTTGGCGTTCGTCCCAGAGTAAGAGACCGACTTTCAATCAGCCTTAAAGTTTTTCATTCCAACATTGTTAAAGGAACTTTCCCGGTCGTTTGTAACTCTGGTAAAAGATATTTAAACATCTTAAAAGTTAGAACCTGAAGTCCCAAATTAGAGGTTGTGACTCCGCCTCCTCAGGTATGGCGTTAAAGCTCCGGTGTACCTGAAGAACCGGGAGGGTCAGGTGATCTCTGCAGCGAGCGACGGGAGCTGTGATTGGCAGAGCGGCACCGTGAGACGATCCCAGGACCACATCAGCACCACCTCCGTCTGCGGAACCTCCACCTTCACGCTGTTCGACCACGTCACGGTGAGTCAATCAATCAACCTTTATTCGTACGGCGCCAAATCACAACAAACCTTAGAGCGGACAAACTTCCTTTAACAGGCAGAAACCTCCAGCAGGACCAGACTCATGTTAGACACACATCTGCTGAGACCGTGTTGGAGAGAGGGATAGAGGGAGATGAAGAGAGAGAGAGATGATAGTGGGGAGACGGATAGTAGTAGTTGTAGCAGCTGGAGTCTGGACCACGTCCACAGCAGCAGAGATCCAGAGGAACCTACGAGACAAGGGAGCTCAGGGACTCCAGAAAGGTCTAAGAAAAGAGAGAAGAGAGGGAGACCAGAAGAAAGAAAAAGAGGAGAAGAAATGGGGAAGGAAAGGATAGAAGGAAAGGAGGCATAAAGGATGAAGAGACATGGAAAGAAAAAAGAGAGAAAGAAACAAAGAAAAAATTGAAAGGAAAAAAGAATAAAATACAGAAACAAAGAAGGAATAAATGAAAGAAAGGAATGAAAGGAAAATGGAATGAAAGATAGAAAGAAGACAGGAAAGAAAGAGAAAATGAATGACAGAAGGAAGGAAGGAAAGAAAGAAAGAAAGAAAGATAGAAAGAAAGAAAGAAAGAAAGAAAGAAAGAAAGAAAGAGAGAAAGAAAGAAAGAAAGAGAGAAAGAAAGAAAGAAAGAAAGAAAGAAAGAGAAAATGAATGACAGAAGGAAGGAAGGAAAGAAAGAAAGAAAGATAGAAAGAAAGAAAGAAAGAAAGAAAGAAAGAAAGAAAGAAAGAAAGAAAGAAAGAAAGAGAGAAAGAGAAAATGAATGACAGAAGGAAGGAAGGAAAGAAAGAAAGAAGATAGAAAGAAAGAAAGAATGAAAGAAAGAAAGAAAGAAAGAATGAAAGAAAGAAAGATAGAAAGAAAGAAAGAAAGAAAGAATGAAAGAATGAAAGAAAGAAAGAAAGAAAGAAAGAAAGAATGAAAGAAAGAAAGAAAGAAAGAAAGAAAGAAAGAAGAAAGAAAGAATGAAAGAAAGAAAGAATGAAAGAAAGAAAAAGAGAGAAAGAAAAAGAAAGAAAGAAAGAAAGAAAAAGAGAGAAAGAAAAAGAAAGAAAGAAAAGAAGAAAGAACAAAGAAAGAAAGAAAGAAAGAAAGAAAGAAAGGATGAATAACAGACCCCAAAAAGGAATCTACAGCAGAGATCCAGAGGAACCTACGAGACAAGGGAGCTCAGGGACTCCAGAAAGGTCTATGGTTAGTAACTTTAATGGGACAGGAAGAGTTAAAGTGAGAGACAGGCAGAGAGAGGAGAGAGAGGGAAAGACAGGATCCCAGTGTGTCAGTCTAAGCCTATAGCAGCATAACTAAGACCTGGTCCAAGCCTGATCCAGCTCTAACTATAAGCTTTATCAAAAAGGAAAGTTTGAAGCCTACTCTTAAAGTAGAGAGGGTGTCTGCCTCCCGGACCCTGACTGGTAGATGATTCCAAAGGAGAGGGGTCTGATAACTGAAGGCTCTACCTCCCATACTACTTTTAGAGACTGTAGGTAGGATGAGCAGGCCTGCATGTTGGAGCGTAGAGTTCTAGAGGGGGAACAGGTCACTATGAGGTCTTTAAGATAAGAAGGTGTCTGATCCTTCAGAGCTTTGTAGGTCAGGAGAAGGATTTTAGATTCTAGTCTAGGTCTCTACACCAGGTAAAACCAGCAGTGTTAATACTCCTCCTCCGCCCTCCACAGGTCCGTGTTTCAGTCCGCTCCACTAATTTCCACGCCGACAGCTTAAACCTTGAGCTCATCAGCAACAAACCTCACGGCGGCGGTGGTGGCGGCGGCGGCAGCAGCGTGGAGCCCGAGAAGCCCCGCCCACAGGGCCGCAGCCAGCTGGTGCAGGAAGTGGTGCGCCTGGCCGAGGAGGCGAGCCAGCAGGAGAAGGAGAAGGAGGCGAGGAGGCCCAAACTGTCCAAAGAGGAGAGAGAGTACCGGCAGAGCAAAACCCCAAACCTGTACTCCCTGCTGGAGGAGGTGAGGGAGCTGGCTCTGCTGGACCTGGAGACCGCCGCCCAGGTGTGTGCAACCACGGCGTAGAAAACTGATCATGGAAATACGACGCTGACGATAAGAACACACGACAGAGCGACCGAACACAGAAGATGATTTTTATAAAGTAAAATGTTGAATTTTTCTGCTTTTTCTGAATCATGACGACGGGTTGGATTTATTGAATTCCTGTTTCCTGAAACCGTTTGATGACGTGAAGAAGAAGAAGAAACTTTATAAAGTGCTGCCTCATGAACTCTTTCATATTAAAGACTTCCACATTTCATCTGCTCACGTCATTCCACTCTCCTCATGGACACGTCGGGGGACACATTTGTTCCCACATTTGATTTGATTTTTTGGGGCTTTTGCCTTTTTATTGATGGACCAGCTGAAGAGAGACAGGACATGTGAAAGAAAAGGTTTATTAATAAAGTTCTGACATTAAAAGAACAAACTAAGAAATACTCATTTCAAACATTCCTCCAGTTTAATCTCTTTCTGTCTCGGCATGAACAAAACCAAGACTCTGTGTTTGAGAAGTTTCTTAAACTTTCCTTTAAGTTCAGCTCTCATGTTGAAGCCTGAACTTTGGGGAAACAGTGGATGAAGTCCTCCTCAGTTTTATAGATCCAACACGTCAGAGAGGAAGTAATCAAACTAACTCCTGCCGACAGTGAGAGCGGTCTCTGAGGATCGCTGCGTCGCATCGGTTTTATTTCAGGGTTCAGAGAAACCAGGAGGTAAATCCTCCGCTCTAATCCCCGTCCTCACACTCCTTGTTTTCGGGCGTCTGCTCGGTCCCGAGGCCGCCCTCCTCTCCTCCCTCGCTCTGAGCTGGTCCTGCAGACGGTTCAGGGTCTCTCTGTGGAGGCTGGCTCAGCTGTGTGCTGCTGCTGGCTGGCTCCAGATCTAAATCCTCCTCCTCGTCCTCCTCCTCATCCCGAGCTTTAGACGTGTCGAGGACGTCGGCGGAGGAGACAGATGTGGGATCGTCTGCTGCCGCGGAGGAGTCAACAGTCTGAGAGTCTGAGGGATCTGAAGGTAGAAGGAAGAGTTAGACGGCGTCACATCAGGGATCAGAAGAGAAGATTCAACCAGCAAGCTTTGGAAGCTTTGAAGCACAGACTCTTACTCTTTAGGTTGCAGAGGCACAAAGGAAGTAACAATCAAAGACACTGGGTCTCCTTCACTCACACACGTGTAGAAATGTTCTTATTCATGACACCTGCATACCAGACGATTCTGTTCTCCCCACCGTGTGCATCTTAGTGAATCAGAGTCATTCTAGATCGACAGGCGCGTCCCTGCAACCTGCAATCAGCAGACGACCACGCCCCTATTCATCCATATAAGGACATCTGATCGCTGCATCCAGTCAAGAGGGGTACAGGTGATTGTTTTGGAGGCTGAAGCGTATCAGCAGGAGGAGTCCCCGTGACAGAAACATGAAGCCTGGGTTTCTCACTGAGGCTGTTCATGCTGTGTCCTCTGAGGTTCACACCGTGGATCAGGTTAAGGAAATAAGGTTTGATATTAAAGTGGACGCAAAAAATAAAAGACTAGCAGAACAGAAACGAAGGAAGGGAACTGGAGGAGGACAAGGACCACCTGATCACCTGACAGCTCAGGATTTAAGAGTGCCTGCGATTATTGGAGACTCCTCCATATCAGGAAGATGTTCCTGATATGAGGGATAAAGTGACGATATTCAACCGTCGCCTCACGGTCATTCATTTAATTGAATTTGTAGTTATTACTTTATTTGACGGGGGCCATGCAAAACAAAAACTGTCAAGCCAGAGTTAGCTAGAAGCTAATCTTCATCTGTGGTCCCCGGGCAGGAAGATGTAAACGACTGTACAATACAAATGATAAAAAACATGCTAGCATTTAAAACAACACACACAGTCCATCACTAATAACAACACATTTAAAATGACATCTCATGTCTCTAATTTGATGCATTCACATGATCACATGATTGTTTTTCTTTAAAACTTAACTTTTAAAAACCCTGAGGCTTGTACAGTCTCTAATGTGGGTCAGGATTGAGTTTGATTTTCCTGCTGCTCTGACTGAAAATGCAGACCGTCCAAATGCAGTCTTCCTAAGTTTGGTTGAACAGTCTCCTCTTGCTGACGCCCTGGTCTCCCTAAGATTGTTCCTGCAGAGTAACACACATTGTTTAAGTGGTGGGTGGGCCTGATCATGAATAAAGTGGTGGTAGTTCCTTGGTTTTAGAGTCTTCAGTGATTGTTTGTAGAGGGTGTGTAATGGTTTTAGAGCTCAGATGAACACGGCACGCCACAGCTACCTCTCACACTGTCTCAGGGGCGTAGAGTAACTCGCCACCAGCTGTGTCCAAACACATCCAACGAGCCTTCAGCAGACCGAATGTGCACTCTGCGACGGCACGCGTGTCGGCATGGACGTTGTTATAGGGGACCTCTTGGGGGGGGGGGGGGGTTTCGGGACTTGCAATTGGAGTCATAAGCCAGTTTTAAGGTCATATCTCACGTATTAACAACAACATTTGAGCATAATCAGGATACAGACTTTAGATAAATATAACATAAAATATTCTCACCAACTAGCCATTTGTTTCTTAGAGCAGGGGTTCCCAAAGTGGGGGTCCAGACCCCCTGGGGGGTCATGAGACACAAATGGGGGGTCCTGAGATATCTTCCAGAATTATTCTTTTTATTAAAGGTGACATATCAGGCTTTTGTCATCAACATATATTGGTCTAAGAGGTCCCCAAAACATGTCTTCAAAGTTTATGCTCATAAAAACACTTTGAAATCAGATTCTGGTCTGCCTGAAAAACCCTCTTCTTCAGCCCTGCTCAGAACAGGCCGTTTTCTCTCTGACCACGCCCCCTCAGGAAGTGGGTGTGGCCCTCGGCTGTCCAGGCACGTTGATCTAATGTTTACATGTTGGCTGAATATACACGGCTGCTCACAGACCCGCGTTACTTCAACCCTCTGAATCTGATCCAGAATCTGATCCTGACGGAGAGGCGCCTGCAGCAGGACCTTTCTGAACCATTGGTCACAGATTTAGTGTTTCTTGTTGTTTTATTTGTCAGCATGTCGACGTGTGTCTTGGTACACAGCTACCAACATGTAGCTATGTGGCTATGCTAACTAGCGCTAGCACTTTTCCATGAAAACTAAAAATCATCCACTAGATCTTCAAATCTGCAGACGTGGGGAGTCAAAGCGACCTTTGTGTTTATTAAGACAGCCTACAACTAGCATGCCTCCCTCCTAAGCTCCTTGTTAGCACACATGTGTGCAGGGAATGAAAAACGGAGGAGGGGTTGAGTTGTATTTTATACAGTCTATGGGCTGAACAAGCTCCGAGTC
>NW_023260174.1:37756-39241 GCF_009762535.1 Notolabrus celidotus | reverse complement strand
GAGCTGCGGCGAGACGAGCTGCTGGCGGTGAACTCCTCCTGGTTCAGGAAGTCCTCGACCTCCTGAGACGACGGCTGCTGCAGCTGAAAACAAACAGCAGGTTACTCTCAGCACGCCACACGGGTCTGTGACCTCACCGGACCACACCGACCAAATATGGTCATTCAGGTGTGTTGAGGTGTGTTGAGGTGTGTTCAGGTGTATTCAGGTGTGTTCAGGTGTGTTCAGGTGTGTTGAGGTGTGTCGAGGTGTGTTGAGGTGTGTTGAGGTGTGTTGAGGTGTGTTGAGGTGTGTTGAGGTGTGTTCAGATGTGTTCAGGTGTGCTCAGGTGTGTTGAGGTGTGTTCAGGTGTGTTGAGGTGTGTTGAGGTGTGTTCAGGTGTGTTGAGGTGTGTTGAGGTGTGTTCAGGTGTGTTGAGGTGTGTTCAGGTGTGTTGAGGTGTGTTCAGGTGTGTTGAGGTGTGTTCAGGTGTGTTGAGGTGTGTTGAGGTGTGTTGAGGTGGGTTCAGGTGTGTTGAGGTGTGTTCAGGTGTGTTGAGGTGTGTTCAGGTGTGTTGAGGTGTGTTCAGGTGTGTTGAGGTGTGTTCAGGTGTGTTGAGGTGTGTTGAGGTGTGTTCAGGTGTGTTCAGGTGTGTTGAGGTGTGTTCAGGTGTGTTGAGGTGTGTTGAGTTGTGTTCAGGTGTGTTGAGTTGTGTTCAGGTGTGTTGAGGTGTGTTGAGGTGTGTTCAGGTGTGTTGAGGTGTGTTGAGGTGTGTTGAGTTGCGTTCAGGTGCGTTCAGGTGCGTTCAGGTGTGTTCAGGTGCGCTGTGCGTCCCGTGTGACCTCACCAGGTTGTAGAGCGGCGTGGCGTTGATCACCAGCTGCAGGAGGATCCTGGAGAGCTCCTGCAGGTCTCCGAGGAGCTGCTGGATCTGAAGCGGGAGCTCTCTGATCTGACGGACCGGCTGCAGCTCCACCAGCATCAGGGCCTGACCTTTGACCCCGCTCAGGGTCAGCTCCCTCAGGCTCTCTGCACGGTACACCAGAGCCACCAGCAGGCCTTGCAAGTACTGCAGCAAGTCTCCGACCAGCTCCAGGACCCGGCTCAGACCCACCTGTAGGGAGTAGACAGGATCATCAGCTCACAGAGAAACACCAGTACCAGAGCGCCCCCCTGAGGCCAGGCAGACCTGATCCACCTACAGAATCACTGCAGGGACACCTGGAAACATTTTCTTTTGACCAGACCTGAACCAGGTTCAGACCCTGATGGTGTGCTGGTCTCGGAGTCAGGCGGTGTGAGGATGAGCGTCTCATGAAGGTTCTGAACTTCATTGTTTTGTCCTCAAACAGTGTGTGTGTGTGTGTGTGTGTGTGTGTGTGTGTGTGTGTGTGTGTGTGTGTGTGTGTGTGTGTCTGTGTGTGTGTGTGTGTGTGTGTGTGTGTGTGTGTGTGTGTGTGTGTGTGTCTGTGTGTGTGTGTGTGTGTGTGTGTGTGTGTGTGTGTG
>NW_023260174.1:22756-32756 GCF_009762535.1 Notolabrus celidotus | reverse complement strand
CTCAACTAACAGCAGAAACACGTCAAACTCAGGACCAAGAAGTTTAAAGATCAATCAGAGATTTTAAATCAGACTTCTTCACCTTCAGGATTCTAAACGAGTCAAACGAGTCAAAAGAGTCAAAAGAGTCAAAAGAGTCAAAAGAGTCAGAGAGCTGAGACATGAAGTCTAACGTCTGTAACACGATGAGCTGTTGGTTCTCTCTGTAGAGACTCAAACACAGACCGGCCTCTGAGCCTCTGAGCAGAACCTGAACCTGAAGCTCTAAATGTTGAAACAGAGAGTGAGGAGAGCCCAGCTCAGGTCGTGGTCTTACCCCATTAGAGAGTCTGAAGTGAAGAAGCAGCCGCTGAACTGAGGAGGACGATGAAGATGATGAAGACTCTCTGACTGTGTGACCTGATGCTGAAGGACCGGGACACTTTTTGAGCTTTGGATCTGCGACCTGATTGGTTAGATGCGACTGATGATGTCACTGATGATGTGACTGATGACGCTTTGAGCTGTTAACAGAAACTGAATCAGTCGGCTGTTTGTTGATGCTCAGAGAGCGACCAATCGATTAACAGACACTCAATGAAGTCATTTACTGACACACACACACACACACACACACACACACACACACACACACACACACACACACACACACACACACACATCTATCATGCATCACTCTCAGTACAGTAATAAAGCATCACTTCCTGCTGTCACTGAAAGGTCAGACACGCCGCCATTAACCCCTTCACTTCCTGCTGCACGAGGTTCAGCCAGAGAGGCAACATGGAGTCAGTTAGAGATCCGAGGTGTTCATCCAACCAATCAGAGTGCTGCTCCCTCTCAGGTGACCCTGCAGGCCGGCAGGTGGTCCTGAGCTGGAGCCGGCTCCTCGTCACCTCTGAGTCCTGATGAAGGCCGGACACAGAGACCGGTCTCATACGAGCTACACTGAGGAAGGTTGTCCTGATGGTTTATACCCTGAAACCAGAACCTTTCAAAGGAACCTTTGAAGGGAACCTTTCACAGGAACCTTTCAAAGGAACCTTTGAAGGTAACCTTTCACAGGAACCTTTCAAAGGAACCTTTGAAGGGAACCTTTTAGAGGAACCTTTCAAAGGAACCTTTGAAGGTAACCTTTCAAAGGAACCTTTGAAGGTAACCTTTCACAGGAACCTTTCACAGGAACCTTTGAAGGGAACCTTTTAGAGGAACCTTTCAAAGGAACCTTTGAAGGTAACCTTTCAAAGGAACCTTTGAAGGTAACCTTTGAAGGTAACCTTTCACAGGAACCTTTGAAGGGAACCTTTTAGAGGAACCTTTCAAAGGAACCTTTGAAGGTAACCTTTCACAGGAACCTTTCAAAGGAACCTTTGAAGGTAACCTTTCACAGGAACCTTTCAAAGGAACCTTTGAAGGTAACCTTTCAAAGGAACCTTTCAAAGGAACCTTTGAAGGGAACCTTTCAAAGGAACCTTTGAAGGGAACCTTTTAGAGGAACCTTTCAAAGGAACCTTTGAAGGTAACCTTTCACAGGAACCTTTCGAAGGAACCTTTCACACCCACTTTCAAAAACCAGATGACTGAAGTAAAAGAAGGAGACGATCTCAATCCTCACGTTTATTTAAAGAACAGAAAGAACCCACTCTGATCCAGGATCAGGTCTAAAGTTAGAAGATCCAGGATCAGGTCTAAAGGAAGAGGAGAGACCGGAGAGGTCGTGAGACTCTAAAGTGAACACCGGTCCACAGGTCAGTGACACGGGTACAGTTCTAGGTGATCTGGTGGTTCAGATGAGCTCTGAGTCCGGTCTCTGCAGACTCTGAGGGTCGGCTTGATGGTGTGAACCTCCTGCAGAGCCAGTTGGATTGTGGTCCTGATTCAGACCCTGTTGAACCCATGCGGTCAGTGGCTTCTCACAGCACATACACACACACACACACACACACACACACACACACACACACACACACACTCACACACACACACACACACACACACACACACACACACACACACACACACACCTTGTTTCCTGTGACATCACCAGAGAGGACTCTGTCCTGTGAAGGATCCAGAGGGCGCGGTCGAGGGGAAGACCGGGGGGATGAAGGGATCAGTGTGTGCGTGATTCTGAGAAACCTCCATGTGACTGAGGCTCAGACTCATGAGGAGCATCACATGATCCAACGCCTCTTAGACCAGATCCAGAACCAGAGACTCAGACCGGGAGACCTTTAAGACACACTCACTGCAGACCTCAGAGTGTGTGTGTGTGTGTGTGTGTGTGTGTGTGGGGGGGGGGGGGGGGTCCAGCCTCTCCTCTTTAAAACACACCATAACTGTGTGTTTCTGTTTCAGAGGATTCGCCCCGGCAGACTTCAGAGTGTCAGTTCCTGAGTTGTCCACCAGAGGTCTCCAAAGAGAGCTCACTGAGACTGCAGGTTTATAGAGTCTGATTATCTGTCCCTGCTGCAGCAGGTGTGTTCTTCCTGCAGCAGGTGTGTTCCTCCTCCTGCAGCGGGTGTGTTCCTCCTCCTGCAGCGGGTGTGTTCCTCCTCCTGCAGCAGGTGGTTCTTCCTGCAGCAGGTGTGTTCCTCCTGCAGCAGGTGTGTTCCTCCTCCTGCAGCGGGTGTGTTCCTCCTCCTGCAGCAGGTGGTTCTTCCTACAGCAGGTGTGTTCCTCCTGCAGCAGGTGTGTTCTTCCTGCAGCAGGTGTGTTCCTCCTCCTGCAGCAGGTGTATTTCTCCTCCTGCAGCAGGTGTGTTCCTCCTGCAGCAGGTATGTTCATCCTGCCGCAGGTGTGTTCCTCCTCCTGCAGCAGGTATGTTCATCCTGCCGCAGGTGTGTTCCTCCTGCAGCAGGTGTGTTCTTCCTGCAGCAGGTGTGTTCCTCCTCCTGCAGCAGGTGTATTTCTCCTCCTGCAGCAGGTGTGTTCTTCCTGCAGCAGGTGTGTTCATCCTGCCGCAGGTGTGTTCATCCTGCAGCAGGTGTGTTCTTCCTGCAGCCGGCTGTAACGTCCTGATGGACCAAAGTGAGTCCACTAACAGGTCTAGTTTTGGTCCCTGACAGGCTCAGGTTGTTATTCTAAGAGAACTTTACAGAGAGAGCTTTATGAGGAAGAGGAAGATGAACCACACACAGCTGTTACATCACTCTACACACACACACACACACACACACACACACACACACACACACACACACACACACACACACACACACACACACACAGGTCGAGGTATTACATATTTTGGAGCACTGACCTGAGGATGTCTGACGCCTTTCAAAATAAAATAAAGCACTTCTACATTTTGATTCTTGTTTGAAAAAAAAGATTGAATGTATTATTATTTATTTTGGTTTTGATTGTTCCCTGCTTTTATTCTCTTCATGTATTTAGTTGTAGCTGTATATTCCTCCTTCCTGCTCAGTCTCTCTGTCTCTCTGATGATGGATGGACTTCTCTCAGGTCAGAGGTTAATGTTTCTCACCATCCGTGTGACATCATGGCGGCGTTATGACCATGCAGCTCAGCTGGACGTTAAAGTGATCACAGTAACATGTGACTGCAGCAGTGATCCTCAGACGTCTGAACTTTAACAGCAGCTCACTGTCTGCTGTCAGCTGAGCGCTGACATTTCTGTCCAAATGTCTGAAAATCAACATTTCATGGAAGCTGTTCAGCAGTCTCTGATCGGCCCTGCAGGCCGAGACAACAGGAAGCTGAGACAACAGGAAGCTGAGACGACAGGAAGCTGAGACAACAGGAAGCTGAGACGACAGTAAGATGAGACGACAGGAAGCTGAGACGACAGGAAGCTGAGACGACAGGAAGATGAGACGACAGGAAGCTGAGACGACAGGAAGCTGAGACAACAGGAAGCTGAGACAACAGGAAGCTGAGACGACAGTAAGATGAGATGACAGGAAGCTGAGACGACAGGAAGCTGAGACAACAGGAAGCTGAGACGACAGGAAGCTGAGACGACAGGAAGATGAGACGACAGGAAGATGAGCTGACAGGAAGCTGAGACAACAGGAAGCTGAGACGACAGGAAGCTGAGACGACAGGAAGATGAGACGACAGGAAGATCAGACGACAGGAAGCTGAGTCGACAGGAAGATGAGACGACAGGAAGCTGAGACAACAGGAAGCTGAGACAACAGGAAGCTGAGACGACAGGAAGATGAGACGACAGGAAGATCAGACGACAGGAAGCTGAGTCGACAGGAAGATGAGACGACAGGAAGCTGAGACAACAGTAAGATGAGACGACAGGAAGCTGAGCTGACAGGAAGCTGAGACGACAGGAAGCTGAGACGACAGGAAGCTGAGACGACAGGAAGCTGAGACGACAGGAAGCTGAGCTGACAGGAAGCTGAGCTGACAGGAAGCTGAGACGACAGGAAGCTGAGCTGACAGGAAGCTGAGCTGACAGGAAGCTGAGACGACAGGAAGCTGAGACGACAGGAAGCTGAGCTGACAGGAAGCTGAGCTGACAGGAAGCTGAGCTGACAGGAAGCTGAGACGACAGGAAGCTGAGACGACAGGACTCAATAAGAGAGCAGTCCCCACCGAGGAACGCGTCTCATCAAACAGTCCTGCTGTCTGTCCCAGACCGTCTCAGGATCTTACAGCCGGTCTGTGATATGATGGAAGCAGAACGGCCCGTGTTTGTTCCTCAGTGAGGCTTTTATTTTGAAAACCTTTTCATGGTCACCAGAGTTTACGTTTTGAACTCACAGGATCTTTAGACTCTGAATGACTGTCGGCCTCTTGTCTTTACTTCCTGTCCTGACAGGAAGTAGATTTATGTTCGCTGCAGGCAGACGTGTTAGAGGAGGAGTGGGGTCCAGCTCACAGCTGGTGGTCTCAGTTTGGTCTCTCTGGATTCAGCAGAGCTCTCCTCGTGTCTGACGCTGAGTAAACAACAACAACTGTTTACACAACACGCCTCCAACACCGCCCACTACAAAAAAGTGAAGCCAAAGTACCGCCATGACAGGTAATGGCAGACCTCTCCAGAGCCTCAGGCCCGTTGCCCCGCCCCCCTTCCTCTGCCAAACCCACCTTCACCATGTTGCTACAGCTTGGACCCCCCTCCTCCTCCTCCTCCTCTTTATCTCCTCCTCCTCCTCTCCTCCTCTTTATCTCCTCCTCCTCCTCTCCTCCTCCTCTTTATCTCCTCCTCTTTATCTCCTCCTCCTCCTCTTTATCTCCTCCTCCTCTCCTCCTCCTCTTTATCTCCCCCTCTCCTCCTCTTTATCTCCTCCTCCTCCTCTTTATCTCCTCCTCCTCTCCTCCTCCTCTTTATCTCCTCCTCTCCTCCTCTTTATCTCCCCCTCTCCTCCTCTTTATCTCCTCCTCTTTATCTCCCCCTCTCCTCCTCCTCTCCTCCTCCTCTTTATCTCCTCCTCCCCTCTCTATCTAATCCTCCTCTTTATCTCCTCCTCCTCATGTGGATCTATTTCTGTAGACACCTCATGTGTCTCAGTGTGGTCTCAGTGTCTCACAGGGTCCTCATTAATCATGTCAGTATTTAATGATCAGCAGGTCTAAGGGGGGGGGGCTGTAGTCCTGCTGTCGTCATGACTACAGTCGGGGACAAAGGCGTGTTGTGAAGAGAACAGCTGATCATCCAGAAGGTTTCTAGGAATCCTTGAAGGTCTGAGTGAGGAATGACGTTACTGATTATCACACAGCTCAGATTCATCGGTCATCTCCGGCGTTCACATTCAGGCTCCGCCCCTTTTTCTGACAGGTAACTCACCTGAGACAGAACACAGGAGACAGGGCAGAGGACACAGGAGATAGGGCAGAGGACACAGGAGACAGGGCAGAGGACATGGGAGACAGGGCAGAGGACACAGGAGACAGGGCAGAGGACATAGGACACAGGGCAGAGGACACAGGACGCAGGGTAAAGGAAACAGGAGACAGGGCAGAGGACACAGGACGCAGGGCAGAGGACACAGGGCAGAGGACACAGGAGACAGGGCAGAGGAAACAGGACGCAGGGCAGAGGACACAGGACGCAGGGCAGAGGACACAGGAGACAGGGCAGAGGACATAGGAGACAGGGCAGAGGACACAGGACGCAGGGTAGAGGACACAGGAGACAGGGCAGAGGACACAGGACGCAGGGCAGAGGACACAGGAGACAGGGCAGAGGACACAGGAGACAGGGCAGAGGACACAGGACGCAGGGCAGAGGACACAGGACGCAGGGCAGAGGACAAATGACACGGAAGAGGACACAGGGCAGATGACACAGGAGACAGAACAGAGGATGGAAGGCAGAGGGCAGAAGACAGGATGCAAGACACATGAGACAGGACAGAGGACACATAGGACGTAGGGCAGAGGACGCGTGACACAGGGCAGAGGACACATGACACAGGGCAGAGGACGCAAGACACAGGGCAGAGGACACATGACAGAGCAGAGGACACATGACACAGGGCAGAGGACACATGACAGGGCAGAGGACACATGACACAGGGCAGAGGACACATGACAGGGCAGAGGACACATGACACAGGGCAGAGGACACATGACACAGGGCAGAGGACACATGGCAGAGCAGAGAACACATGACACAGGGCAGAGGACACATGACAGAGCAGAGGACACATGACACAGGGCAGAGGACACAGGACTCTAGTGGAAGTCACTGCATTAAACACAGACATGACTCTGTAGTGGAAGTCACTGCATTAAACACAGACATGACTCTGTAGTGGAAGTCACTGCATTAAAACCAGACATGACTCTGTAGTGGAAGTCACTGCATTAAAAACAGACATGACTCTGTAGTGGAAGTCACTGCATTAAACACAGACATGACTCTGTAGTGGAAGTCACTGCATTAAAACCAGACATGACTCTGTAGTGGAAGTCACTGCATTAAACACAGACATGACTCTGTAGTGGAAGTCACTGCATTAAAAACAGACATGACTCTGTAGTGGAAGTCACTGCATTAAACACAGACATGACTCTGTAGTGGAAGTCACTGCATTAAACACAGACATGACTCTGTAGTGGAAGTCACTGTATTAAACACAGACATGACTCTGTAGTGGAAGTGACTGCATTATAAACAGACATGACTCTGTAGTGGAAGTCACTGCATTAAACACAGACATGACTCTGTAGTGGAAGTGACTGCATTATAAACAGACATGACTCTGTAGTGGAAGTCACTGCATTAAACACAGACATGACTCTGTAGTGGAAGTCACTGCATTAAACACAGACGTGACTCTGTAGTGGAAGTCACTGCATTAAAAACAGACATGACTCTGTAGTGGAAGTCACTGCATTAAACACAGACATGACTCTGTAGTGGAAGTCACTGCATTAAACACAGACATGACTCTGTAGTGGAAGTCACTGCATTAAACACAGACATGACTCTGTAGTGGAAGTCACTGCATTATAAACAGACATGACTCTGTAGTGGAAGTCACTGCATTAAACACAGACATGACTCTGTAGTGGAAGTCACTGCATTATAAACAGACATGACTCTGTAGTGGAAGTCACTGCATTAAACACAGACATGACTCTGTAGTGGAAGTGACTGCATTATAAACAGACATGACTCTGTAGTGGAAGTCACTGCATTAAACACAGACATGACTCTGTAGTGGAAGTCACTGCATTAAACACAGACGTGACTCTGTAGTGGAAGTCACTGCATTAAAAACAGACATGACTCTGTAGTGGAAGTCACTGCATTAAACACAGACATGACTCTGTAGTGGAAGTCACTGCATTAAACACAGACATGACTCTGTAGTGGAAGTCACTGCATTAAACACAGACATGACTCTGTAGTGGAAGTCACTGCATTATAAACAGACATGACTCCGTAGTGGAAGTCACTGCATTAAACACAGACATGACTCTGTAGTGGAAGTCACTGCATTATAAACAGACATGACTCTGTAGTGGAAGTCACTGCATTAAACACAGACATGACTCTGTAGTGGAAGTCACTGCATTAAAAACAGACATGACTGTAGTGGAATCACTGCATTATAAACAGACATGACTCTGTAGTGGAAGTCACTGCATTAAACACAGACATGACTCTGTAGTGGAAGTCACTGCATTAAAAACAGACATGACTCTGTAGTGGAAGTCACTGCATTAAACACAGAGGCCTCCAGGGTCCGTGTCAGCTCTGAGGACGTAAATAAAGACATGTAGATGTAAACTGAGGAGAGAAAGGGTTAAACTTCATGAACTCACACAGAGAGGTCAGACGAGGCGTTCAGGGCTAACTTGTTTTATTTGCACGTCCAATTAGTGTTAACAAACCTAACAGAGAGGTTAGCATCCAGGTCTACAGCAGGGGGCGCTCACACACACTAAAGCTCCAAGGACATCAGACAGGAAGGAAACCAGCAAACATGGCAAACATCTGTACAAATCTACAGTCGCTCCGCCTGTTGTTCACAGCCGGCAGAGACCTTTATTTTACACACGGGTTAATCTGAGGCCTCCAGCAGATTACTGGGGATTAGAGAGAAACTGGGATTACGTGTGCTTTAAAGAAGAACAGTCATCGCTTCAAAAACTCTCATCAACAAATCTGAAAGTTCACTTTGACAGAAATCCACCGGCTTCAAAAACACAGCGCCGCCAGCAGGAGCACAGCACCACCTGCAGGATCACAGCAGGACTGCAGGATCACAGCGCCGCCTACAGGGTCACAGCGGAACTGCTGTCACAACACCACCTGCAGGGTCACAGCGCCGCCTACAGGAGCACAGCGGGACTGCAGGGTCACAGGGGGACGTCCTCCACACGCAGGTGCACGGAGGAAGACAGGTGAGAGGGAGGAGTTAAAACACAGAGAGAGAAAGAGAGAGAGAAGGAGGGAGAGGAGGGGAGCTGGAGCTGCTGACGATGTTTATAATGATGTCATTATCTCGTTATTATCCTCCAATCAGACGGCATAAAACCTCAGACTCCTCCCCTGAAACGCAGCTGTCCAAACCGGACTTTAAGATTTCACTCAGATCGTCTCTGACGGCGTTTTGACCCCCAGAGTTTACACACCACGTAGAGATCGGCGTTATGCTAACACCTTAGACCTGGTTTAGATTTCTGCAGCTAATCTACGTCCCAGCATGCTTTGCAGGTCTGAGCAGCCTGACGAGCACCACCTCTAAACGGGACTACAGGTCAGAACAACACGGACTACGAGCTCTTTGATTGGTCCGCTGGGTCGCCTCGTGTTTCCTGTATTTACATCATCACTAGCATGTTAGCTTTTCTAACTCTTTAGCTAGTTTTAAGATGTAGCATTATGCTAACATATTAGCCTTATTTAGCCTGTTTTAATATCTCGGCATCACATTCATACGCTAGTGTTGGCTAGCATCTTTGCGACATGCTAACTTGGTGTCCTCATCCAAACACCTTAGCATCGTGCTAACGTCTTAGCCTATAGCTCAGCCTCAGTCAGACGTTAGCTTCATCCCAGCAGCTAAACAGGATGCTGCTCAGATGCTAGCTGTTCCATTAAAGGCGTTTTTCCACCAGAGGAACATTACCCCTGAACTACGTGCGTTTGGACCGGTGGACCCAGGGTCTAAATTTAGTTCAGGGGTAGATTATCTCCCCCCTAAAAAGCCCCTGCTAGGGGGGTAGTACTTTTCAAAGGTCCTGGGACTTTCAGGGGGCGGGGCCTGCAATGCTGAACGTGTCTGATTGGTAGATTAACCTCAGTGTTTTTATTCAGCCCACCGTGAATGCGTCTCTCCTCCCGGTGTTCTGGTTTTAAAAGTGACCCTGTAAACTGGAGACCTTCAGCTGAACGTGTCAGTGTTTGTGGAGTTTACACAGCTGTTGAAACACAGAGGGAGTTCCTGGGAATGCAAACTAGTTTAGTTTTTATTAAGATTTCAAAATATCCTCATCAGATATTTAATGATGGTCTAAAGACGTTTATGAGGGATGCATCCGGCTGAGAGTCTCCAGTTAA